>NW_016690278.1:1701492-1805579 GCF_001604755.1 Lepidothrix coronata | reverse complement strand
CCTCCCCTCCCTTCCCCTCCTCTCCTCTCCCCTCCCCTCCCCCTGCCTTTCTCTTTCCTCCCCTTCCTCTCCCTCTCCTTCTCCCTTTCCCTCTCCTTTTAAGAGAACATTTTTCTCCAACAAAGACAAAAATAAAATATACAGGTTCCTGTAGTGCCTCAGCATTGACTACAAGCTATTCAAGCACAGTTAATTTCTTGTTATCTATAATAGAATAGGAAAAAAAGGCTTCTCATATAAACATGATACACGCATTTTTTAACCTCATATATGGATTTTCCTGGCTTGGCTTTGAGGGTTGACCTCTGCCTTGGTCTAAATCTTCATAGTAATAACTTTAAATCTCCAAGACTATTGTCAAGGCACTTTTCCCAAAGTCTTAGGGCCGTCTGAATCTCTTTTCCTGTGCTAGCAAAATGCTTGAGTTTCTGCTTCAGTGTAAGTCCTTAGCTGATATTTACCTGCTGAAGAAGGCGTGCAGTTGCTTTGCTGATCTCAGTGCATTATACAAAATGATAGCTGTGTTCCATCCTGTCTTGTTCAATGGCAGCAGAACATGCATCATCAGCGAGCAGCTGCCCCAGAGGACTCTGAAATGCCTGTGCTGAGCTTGATTAGGCTGGTATAGCATTAGAACCTAGTCATTCACTGCAAAACCCACCTTCCCACCAAAGTTTTCCAAGCCCAAAGCCTGTGATGTGCGCTTGTGCCTTGCACTGTACTCATGTATTTCACTGGGATGCTGTTGGTTCTCCATTTTTCTCTGAAAGTGGGGAGGTCACTAGCTGCAGTCAGTAAAGGCTCAAATACAGGGAAACTTTGCAGACCCTGTAGGAGTTAAGCACTCCATAAAATTGATAGCCATTTATCTTTGTTAACAGCGCTAAGGATGTTGCACAAACTTGTAGGAAATTTCCACCCAGGTCAAAGAACAGCACTCCTCCCGCCAGCTTGCGTTTTAATTGTAGCCCTCACAGGACATGAACTGTTACAAAATGACCGGGAGCTCCATCACGGCACAGCAGCAGCAGCACAGTCGATTCTTTTAACTCCGGCTCCCCCCTGCCCTCTTACTAAGTGAGGGTCCTATCTTCTATACAGAGAAAGAACTACCTCATACCTGTGATTCGGGAGAAAATATTTAAAATAAAATCTGGTAAAAAAGCAGAATGCCACTACAAAATTCTCAACAGCAGGTTTTGTGGGTTTGTGATTTCCCAAGCTAATTTCAAAACAGAAGGGGATAAAGGACATGGGCAAGGCAGTAGCTGACTCAATTTTTGATTTTTGAACTCTTACTAATAGCAGTATGCTTTCCAAGGATTTCGACCCCTACTTCAACATCAAAATAAAACACCCACGTTTTTGAAATTGCTCCATCCCTACTCTGAGGTATGTTCTTTTAAAACATAGAAAAATAGTGTTTTCTGCTTTGTTTTGCTAGATTCAGGGAATGAATCTGAACACTTTGGTTTCAACCAACTAAATAGAAACTGAACACTGTGGGATATATGAAGAAACATATTTTCACATAGGCTCAGCTGGGACTTTTGTTTTCATTTCTGTGCTTCTCCCATTATCTAGTGAAACTGAAAATGTTAAGAGAAACTCACTATCTATCTATGAAAGGCCAAATCCTTACTGGCAAAACTACCTGTTTGGGTGTTTCTCCTGTCCTGGGACCAATTGTTGTTGTTTGATATGACTGTAAGACCATGTCACTATGGTCAATACAGCCAAATGATGGAGGGTTGTTTTCCATTCCATCAAGAAGTGATTTATCTCTGAGCTGTTTGTGTTTATTTTTCTGGAGATTTGCTAAAGCATAACCCAGGAAAACTGGTACATGTTCTTATTCAAGGAATTCTTGTGATGAAGTGCTTCCTCCACTTTAAAGTGCCATCTACTTCATGTCTTAGCAGATCCCCAAGCCGCTGGACCTATCCTTCTCATATCAATATCCTGCCCTGTTCCAATAGGGATTCATTGGTATCCCATGCAGATAGTTGAAATTATTTTCATGATGACAAGAGTGGGGCAATAGTAATCTTCTCACAAGTCAGTGTTCTTTCATGAAAGTTTAATCAACTTGCCAAAGCAGCTCTCTTACACTCACAGGCAACTATGAAAAGCACCTGTATGCAGCACCTGTAGTATGAGATATCAATACAGTGCTGCTCACATCAGAACAAAGACAATAACTGCACTTTCTGGATCCACTTACTCGTACTTGTGGCAAAGGGTACCGCCAATCCCAGGGACAGCATTGCTTTCAGTCCTGGTCAGAGCTGAGATGGGCACACAGTACCCATCCCTTGCATTGTGTCTGGCTCCAGTGGGCTGAGAATGTGCCATTTTGGATAACATGCAGGTGATATAACCCCAAAGGCCAGGTTCACTAGATCTCCCCAGATGATTTAGATATCTACTTTACTGAACTGACACCCAAGGAAGACATCACAGAAGTCAGCTGCTGACTCTTGCTGTATAGAAAACAGTGTCTCTCCTTGGGCTGTAATTCCCAGTCCCACACACAGATCCGCCTTCCACCCACTGCTTGTACGTTGTCTTCCTGTCCACTTTTTCTCTGACATCATGAGTCTCTCCAAGATATCTGGCACCTCTAGAAAGGGCAGGATTGTTTTACCCTTGCTGGTGGTGGGAGAGAGGAAGTGGTGGGAGGTCTGGCATAGTACAGCAAGTCCATTGTCTCTGTTTCATTGTGCTTTAGGATTTCTGAAGGGCACCCAAAAGGAGATTTCCCTTCCTAATGCATAGTCCTTTCAATCTAGGAAGCAAAATGGCTTATTACACCCTCATGTTGGAGGGTTTCACACCTGGGGGAGGAGCTTCACTGATTTAATACGAGACTGAGAAAAAGTACTACAAGAGAACCATGTTCCTTCTTTACATCTTGCTGAGAAAAATTAATATTAAAGCACTGTACTCATGTGATGGAAAATTGGATTGTATGCTGGGTCTCTGCTAGTTTACTTTGGTACATAAAATCAAGTATATCAAAATAAATTTATGAAGCAATACAGATCTCCCAACTACTGTCTGTCTTGTGAAAATGGAGCTAACTATGTGTCCCTTCTAATAGTTTTTTTGCCAGAGTTTCAGAATAAAGATTGAAAAATGCTTTGGATTTAAACCTTATTTGAACCCAATTTTTGGCTGAGGCCTGCCACTTGTAATAGTGCAAAGAAATGAGTCACTGATGTCAGTCTCAAAATCTCCTTAATCCAGTAAAAGTCTGTGCAGAAAATAAAGAGCTGGTCCTATGCTCCTCACCCTTGCCTCCCTTTCCCCAGCTGCTTGTTAGCGTCTTATACCAAATCCTGTACCTGTGCACGTATGACCAGACAGATCAGGGAGCTAACGTGCCTTAAAAGTTAGAACTTACAGTCTCACAGAATTACTTTTCAGGGTTGTTTTTCTGTCACATGATTTCCCTTGTCCCTCGTTGCCGTCACAAGGAAAAGAATGAATACAAGAGCAGAAGGGCGAGATACAACCTCTTTAGGAAACAGATTGCTGGGTAACAGTCACAATTTTCACAGCTAGAACAATTTCACATTCCTTCATGCTAAAGAACGTAAATAACTCCTGATATAGAAAATCCATTTGCTTGGTTGAGTGCTTTACACACAAGCCACACAAGCGTGAATTGTGGTTATGGTTTTAGACCCCCCGTTCCTTTTGAGCAATGGGAGTGGGTGCTTTTTGGTGTAGTGAGTGCAATCCTTGTGTTACCCAAAGCTGTATCTCTGTCTTCCCAAACTCATATCATTTTTTCAGCATGTGCTTGGAAAAGAAAGTAGCATTGTCATACTCCCAAACAAGCATGGTAATCGGCCCCACTGTTCCAAAGTAGAAGCAAAGTGGAAGATTCTACTGTTTGACAAAGATTATCTTCTGTTTCCTGTTTCAGGGAAGAAAATGAGCAAAAGTAAAGGTCATCTGTGTTTATATTAACTATACAACAGTTCCACTATGTTTCGTAACAAACTTGGGTCATTATTTATCCACTTGTCCTTTATATCATTGCTTTGAACTCTCTGGGTTTGCTTATCATGATATTTCTAAAACCTGTAAACAGTAAGGGAAAAGTATTTCTAGTTTTCTAAATAGAGCATTAGGTCATTTTATTATCAGAGAAATATAACGCTGCCCATCTGTTGTTGTTTCACATGTGGAACAGCAGGCAGCCTCCTCCTAAACGTTAATTATTTCAAGGAAGTCACTGCAACAACTTTGCCATATGGGCCTGGTTTCGTTTCTGTTCTTTGTGATAGCCTTCCCCACAGCCATCCATGAAGTACGGATAGTTCTGCACTGAGAAAACAAACCCATCCACGCAAACCCCCAGCTAACAACCCACTCTTGATACAATTTGCTGCAAATACTTTAGATTTTGTAATCGGGGCAAAGGTAGAGTTTCATTTTCACTAAGGACTTCAATACATCTCTTGGTTTGAAATCGAGTTTGTATCTTCCTCGAAACCTTTGGAAAAGGTGAGATTCTCCACTTTCTAGCCCTGGGGTATCATTACCTGTTAGATCAATGTATTGCTTCCTGCAGCAAGACATGTCTCTTGTTACTCTCTTATAACATAAAATACAAAAGGGCAATAATGAGGACAACTGGAATAATAGTTAACCAGATCCCAAAATCCTAGGTCCCTTTGTGGTTCACTGAAAGCATGTTCTTCCAGGTCAGAATGTGAAGAAAATGTTGAGGTAAACAGGTTCAGTCGCAAAGTAAACAGAAAGCTGCTGTGGTTAGAAGGTCTTCCAGGCAGGCATTATATTTCTGCAAATTATCAGTGCGGTGCTTAGCAAAGTTTGCTAGTCCTCGCAAGTGTTACAGTAGTGCAGAAAAGGAAGACGCTTTTTCATACAGATAAATACAGCTAAGGAGTTATCAAGTGCCTTAGTCCCCTCTTGAGTTTAGGTAAAAGAACAAATTGCATGTGAACTTCCTGCAACCTCTCACCTTCTCGTATACTATTGTTCCCAGTTCCCAAAACCTCCCCTTTGCAGTACCAACTTATTCAGTTAAGTTAAAAGCTATAAGTTACCAACTTATACATTCTGCTCCCTGAGAATCTGTCATTTCCACCACATGAATAACATGCTGTACATCAAACACCAAACTGTGCAGCAGGATGTGGTGCTTGCATTTCTGTCTAAGCCTCAAAGAGATTGACATTGAAAATGTCAGTTGAGCAAAACTCAGTCATCAGTTTACTCTGAATGAAAGTGAAAATTGAGATACAGCTTGGGGGCACTGCTTGAGTCTGTGTGGGGTCTCTTTGCTTCTCAGGGTATCTCAGAGATCAGTATGCTCTGCAGCACATTGGGTCTAGCCTCGTCCATGGGGGTTTTTCTGAAAGACCAGTAGTTTCTCTTTCCTGGGAAGATTAAGCTGGGGTGTGGACTGCTTGCTTTGTTTTGGTTTGAGGAGGGATTTGCCAGGGAGTCCTCCTGGCAAAACTGACCTTCTTCTAGGGAATTGTGGTGTTTAGGAAGTCCCAAGCATCTTTTAGGTGTCTTCTAAGAAATTTATCAGCTGAAAGTTGTATGCATGGGAGATAAAGACTGAAAAGATTTGATGGGCCAGCAGCATTCCACAGACCAGATTATGAGAAAGTTTACAATGGACTGCTTATGTAGCTGTTATACAGATTTAACAAAGGAGAGTAAACCCATGTGGACCAGTTGGACTAGGGTAGATTTTCTTTAAGGACCAGCTGTATGGGAATACAAGGAATGGTTGAGGTTTATCTTGAAAAATCTGAGAGCTCTACTCAGCTGATGTACCCATATCAGGATATAGCTTTGTATATTTTCATGTAGTAGGGATAACTTTCTTTGTTGTTTTATACAAAAAAATTACATGCACGAGGAATATAATAAATGAGATATCAGGAAAATAACATGAGAAGGAGTTTAGAAGAAACACTCACTAGGAAACAATCCAAATCCCCTCATTAAGAAGAGGACAGAAATGGGAGGACGAGTGGCTTTGGAATTGCTCCACGGTGCGATAAGTGTCTCCTGGGAAATGCATGTGCCATCTTCCCCTTCTTGCAAAAGGAGGAGTGCGCTTCTAGCCTCAGAGAAGGCAGTGAGAAAGTGAGAATTCAGCCCTATCCAAGCACGAGCTTGTTCCTCAGACAGATTAGTCTGTGGTAGCTCACTGCTCACATTTACCATGAGGAAAATCCAGGCTAGGTGCTGGTTTGCTCCAGATGGATCCCTCCATGACACCACTTACATACATGCTTTCAGAACCCTGCCCTAGTCACTGAGAATTTTATGACCAGGAGCTTTACTGAGAAAACTATTGTCTTCTTTGAGGTCTTACTGCAGGTAACTGTTATGCCTCTGTGAGTTTAAAGACTACTCGGTATGAAGACTACCTGAGTTGTTTTAATGCCCTGGAGAAGAAGCATCCTATCTTTTTTTCAATTTATGTAATTCCCAACAACCCATAACTGTCTGCATGGGCTTGGACCACTTTTACTACTTTAAAAGTATCCCAAATTGATGTGCAAATTAATTACAAGTGTAGATTAAATTTTTTTGTTTGTCTTTGTTTTCCCATGTGTGTATGTGCATGTGATTGTGACTTCACATGGATGAGGGTGCAGGTGAGATGACTTCTAAGCATGTTGGTACCGTTAAATATATTCCATCCTTGATTATGATCCCCCCATAAGCACTGGCCATCTATGTGATATAGCAGCAGGGATGACCAAAAAACGCGCGCTGTACTCAGATAGTGCTTTACCTTAAACAAGATGCTGTTGCAAACACGGTTAATCTCTGTTGCTTCTTTTCCTCTCCCTGTCTCAGGTTTGTGCACCTTTCATCCAAACAGCTTTTTACACGCTGAGAAAACCCCTTTGCCTAAATCTTGATTCCACCTTATTGACGTGTCAGGAGTGTAGACTGTGCTTGTTCCCATACTCACCATACATTACATAACTTAATAATGGAAGTTTAACCCCTAGAACTTTGCTGAGTCTCTTAAATATGATGTTTTCTTTTACTTATGGGCCTGGTAACTGTTGTTGAATGAATCACTCTCTCCTTCGGCCCCCATTACACAGCTCGCTATCAGCACCAACCTATTCCCAAAGATGGGAGCACTGCTAAAGGCAAGGCAAAGGTTTTCCAGCACTTTTTTCTCATCTTTTAAAGGGACTTTATGAAACACATAGTAAGTATTTAATAAAAATATATATAAAAATTAATAGAGAAGCAATAAAGTAAATTGGAGTAATGATGACTAGGTAAGCAAAGAGACTATAAAAGAGGGGGAAGTAGAATGAAAGTCACCTGTTTTCTATCAGAAATACAGTTTAGAGCTCAAAATCCATTCCCACAAAGACAAAAATACATGTGTGACACGTGAGGAAATGAACTCTCCAGGATGTGCCTTGGGAGTGCTCTAGGACACAGGCATTTTGGAAAAAGGTGATAATGTCCTTAAAAGGGCAGTGATGAGATTGTGGAACTCCTGTGTGTGGGTTCTGGAAAAAAAAGATATATTCGAAAAACTCCAAAAAAACAAAAGCAACTGGAAAATACGATCAAGTAGGTTAATTGTAGACACTTGGAAAATGGAAAGACATTCCCTTTTTTTTTTCTTTATTTTTAAATAGGAGCTTTTGTAATCTGGCTTCTGTTGAAGGCACAAGGAAATATGCCTTGATTTCAGTGTCTATTGTGTGGAGTCTTCACAGTTACAGCCTGAAAACCTTAAATAAAGAAAATCATCAAAGAGTAAAGCCCAAATATTCCACCATGCTGCTTATTGGTCATTAGGTAGTGGCCCTTTTTCATGGATGGGTCCATACTGCTGTTTCTATTCCTACCCATCAAATAGGAGCTTAGGAAATACTTGTGTATCTAACAGACAGAGGTATCAGCTAGTAAACTTCAGTTGCAACTTCTGATTATAGTAATCGAAATCATATAAATGATGGGGAAATTGTAAAAAGATAGCTCTGGAGCCCATTACCAACTCCAGGGGACCCAGGATAGACAGCTCTTTTTACTGATGACATATATGCAAGGCTTGGTGTCATCTTAACTGAGATTATAATATTTGTCTTACTGGAAGTACAGCCAGATCTCTATCAGACTACATACCTGACCAAATTCCCTTTGAAATCCATCTTTCTTACTCCAGTTACACTCATCATCTGGCAGTAACAACTCTGTGAATATGGTGCTGAATGGTAGATTTTCAGAGATAGTTCTTTATCCAAATCAACTGCAGGAATAATTTGTCTCATGTTCTATTTCAAAGAAACAGAGGAAACTCTTGAAGGCTATGACCTTGCTGAGTAATATCTCCAGACTGTTGGTCACTAGGGTCCCATCTTTTTCCAAGGCTGTTGAAAAACTAGATGAAAATAGAGTGTTTAAATTAAAATTAGAAACTTGTGTGCCTCTTCTCTGCATTTGGAACTTTAATTTTTTTTTTTTTTTTGCTGCTTCTCTCAGTGACTTTTATTATCTTTATTGCAGGATTGCCCTACTGCTGATAACAGTGGCAGTTTTGTCTAAAGCCTTGATGTGGTTATCTGTTGTCCTTGCTATTTGGTGAATCTTAATGATAACCTAAACTGACTCTTGTCTTATGCTCCATCTGTATTTGATGTTTAGTGCTGAAAAGCATGATTTGTAAAGTTAGAGACCTGAAATCCTACTTAAGGAGGAAAGTGGAATCTTACACAGTTTTCTTTGCTTGGTATAGCATCGTTCTGTGTTCTCCAGAGTCTCACAGCCCATTATGCCTTTTGGCATGCATCTTGATGTGAGCTGTTCTGATGTATAATGGACTTCAGCTTAGTCCCAGAAGCACACAGTAAACAGCAACAGGGAGAAGGCTCTAGAAAGCACTGCAGTGCTGTCTCTGAAATTTGCCATGCAGCATCTCACCTGCTTTACCTGTCCAGAAAGAGCTATCACCCATAAAGCATTTGGCTCTTTCACTATGTCTTTTCTGGGCTTTAGTGGTTCTTAAGAGACCCGGTAAAGAATGGCAAAATACTGAAAAAGCCAGGAGAAATCTGCAACACTGAGCCTTGGGTTGGCTTTTTGAATCATGTTTGGAAACTGCAGTTTAGTCAGCAAAAGGTCTGAGTTGGTGCGCATACTGTATCCTTTTCTCTCTCTTCCTTGGTCTAAGCCAAGAATTAATCATGGCATAAGAGGTAAATGAGTGGGGGATTTCAGTGTAAACTGTGCTAGTGGATTGGTAAACATTTCTGGTATTGTTGCAAATAACCAACACAAGTGTAAGGAATGGAAGTTTAGCTTTAGGCCTGTATGTTTACCATTATGACTTTAAACTGTTTATAAGAAGAAGAGTACTTTAAATGTTCCTGAGGAGATGGGCAAAACCACACGGCTACTAAGGGTTTAACTGAGATAAAATGTTTGCCTTACAATTTGGAGAAACACGGTCACTTTGTAGGCGTGGTTTGTCATTTAAAACATTGCTGTTGACATTGTGTTGTGACATCAGCCTAAAACATTTATGGTAACTCCAGAAATTAGGTGTATTAGAAGCTGGGAGGCAACATCTGGATTCTTCCTTATCACTGTGTCCTCAAACTTAGCTAATTCAGAGTTTCCCATGTTAACTAACAGTGCAATTCCATCATCACCCTTCCCTTCCCCTGCCCCCTGCCCCCCCCATCTCCAGCCCCACTTCCCCCTCCTATTTTTATTTGACTTATTAAGATGTGGATTTAAATGTCTTTCAACAAAGCCGTAGGTCCAGGACACATGTCAGTAGGGGAAGGTGTCAGTTTTCATGGTGACCAGTAAAACACTGATTAGGTTTTCCCTAGCTAAGCCACTGACTAAAAGCTTGGTAGACCTGGGTGCTGTTCTCCTGGAGGTTGTGAACTGGACATCTCACCTCCCACATGTCAGCCAGGAGACCTGGTCTGGCAGCCGACCCCCATGTTGGGGAGCTTGGAGTCTGTAGTTCAAATTCTTCCTCAGTATGATGGGTTAAACCACCTATTACCACTATCAAGGAGTTCTCCAAAAGACTACCAACATGGTCTCAGTTGAGGTTATCTTCTATCCTGTTTTATCCTGTAGGTGAAACTAAAAATTAAGTGGAAGAGAGTATAGATCTCTAACCAGATCATAGAGTGCTGGCATGGAACAGCAAAGACCTTGGTTCCAGTGTTCCAAGGTATTTTTAAACATCCTGTGAGGTTTGGCTCCCTGACTTAGGATTTGTAAACACGTGGCATTGGCAAATAAGAAACCAACCTATTGCTGCCAAAACAGGTGGGGAAGGATGTCAGAAGGACAAAGTCCCTTACCTTGGTGAAAGGGATCTTCACAGTTCTGGCCAAATTCCACTCAGCAGGAGTTCACAGTATCCTGGTGTTACCTGAGGACAAGTTTTGATCTTGGGACCATACAGAGGAAAGGACAAATATCTAACTTGCAACAGGTGTGACCACGACAGCCAGAAGTTAGAAGCAATAAAAAACTCTTTTGCTACTTTGTAAAACTGAGTGCTCCAAGAGTGTGCTTCAGACTGACAGCAGAGTTGATCAGCAAGAGGTACACAAGGACAGACATAAGCAACACTGCCTTCCTCCCCTGAGAGCTCTTTCACTTCTTAACACCTTGGTCTGATAGCTTTTTATGTTAGGATGGTACCAAGAAGGCTGACCATGGTGAACCCTGTAGAGCACTGAGCTGCCAGCAAATAACATCTCCTTGAGAAATTCCTAATTTAAATAGAAAACAGCAAGTATGAATGACAAAATGAGCACCCTCATCCAGTGTCACTGGTTTTGCCCTATAACCTTGTCTTCTCCAGAATCAGATCTGATGCCTGTCTTTTTCTGTATGTGCCACAAGAGAGACCATATACTTTTGTGTGACTTTCACCCATTTGCAGGTGGGTGTAGCCTCTTTCAGGCTGCCCTGAAGTCAGCCCTTAACAGCTACTGGTTTGTTGTGCTCTCACTGTGTTTGTGACCTTAGTCTGCAGCCTTCACTGGGTTTGTCTTTCCTTTGTTCCTGTACCTCAAACACATTTTAGAGAGCTATTCCCAAACTTTTGACCAGCACCCAACCCATTAAACCTCCTCAGTATTACAAGTGCTCTGCTACTGAAGCAATATGCAGGAAAATATGCTCCATGTCATGGAGCAGCTCCTGTGGAATGAGGAAAATGCTGGTGAGCTGGAGGGTGAAGATGCCTTTAGTGCAAAGGGTTTGAGGTAGATGTGACCTCTGCCAAGTTCCTAAAGGAATTCCTCTCAGATTTAGAGATCGTGCCAATTGTAGGTCTTCTGGATAACCCAGAGCTTGCTGGGGAGCATCTTGGATGGAAAGTATGGTTTAGTCCTGTCATATGGATGTTTTTCTAGTCTTTCTAAACTATTTTCATGTAGAAGTAACCCTTCAAGGCCATGCTACTTGGGCCAGTATTTAGATTGATCAATCAGATTTTACATTTCAAGTCTCTATCTCCTGCCCAGACAAAGGCCTGTAGTAGTAATGGAGTGTTTTCTAGCTGTTGTAAATGTGGGGGGTTATTTAAGCTGCCATGCTTAGTTTAGCTGATGAGCTGATGAGGAAGAATTATCAATTCTGTTATAAACAACCACTTATATAGCAAACATCTACCTAGAACACAAACAGCTCATGCTGACCTGGAGGCACCACTGAGATCCTGGCCAGGCCCACAGCAATATGTTTTCAAGGAAAAAACAATTAATTACAGACTGACAGACTCAGTTAGCAGGATTACAATACACCTCTTTATACAGCAAAGGACCAAGTTAATTATCTCTGGTATACAGGATAGCTGGATGTGTCTAACGGCCTTTGCTCCTTCCTGACTCGAGGGGAGATAGTTTATTATTTGCTAATTCCAAATCTGAAACTGCTAAGAAATTTTGGGTTTATTTTTCTGTTTTCTCTGTTGAAATGACTTGGAATCATTAATTCTGCTACTGTTTTCCCTGTTTTGTCTCAAAGATAGGACTAAAAAAAAAAAACAAAACCCAACAATTTTGACCAGGCATTTATATATGAAGCTGTGTTGATGACAAACACATTCTAGTTTATGTATTCATACTTTCATACAGATATGTATAAATTTGTGCATGCATTTATATCTATATATAAATATACCTGTGTATGTACATATAGATGTACATATAGATGCACAAGACTTACATTTACACACATATAATGTGTATGTTTTTATACATACATGTATAAAAACATATATACACAAGTAACATACATGTATTTTTATACACACACACACACACACACACACATTGCATCCACACTACCACCCTGATATTCATAGTAGCCATTCTCTGATGGATTTCCATACTGACACTCATCTTGCAACAACGCTTTCTTTATCACAGTTCAGTGGTAGGTTAGTGGAAGGAGGGACAAGCAACTTTTTGTTCTGTGAATGAGCCATTACAGTGGTCTCAAGCTCTTCACGAGGAGATTTTGCCTGTGAGCTCTCTCCATAGTCTTGTCAATAAAGCCTGTAAAAACAAAACTGCACCAACAGCACTTCACTGAAGCTGCAGGTCAGTCTGTGCTAAGGCTGGGGAAGAAGAAAGAGGATCTGAGAGTGTTTTAGACTGTGGGTCAAAACAGGAAAGTGGAATACTTGGAAGATTTCTAAAGGATCATATAAAATAATTTGGAATAGAGTCAAACCCTGAGGCATAAGCCTATGTAGCAGGTATAAGCTTGGTCAGTTTGAGCTTATGGAGAGAGCAGAGGCAGAGTCAAGGGACTCAGGGAAAGTCAAGAAAGACAAATGCAGTGTCTTGCACCTGGGGAGGAATAACCCCAGGCACCAGCACAGGCTGGGGGCCAACTTGCTGGAAAGCAGCTCTGTGGAGAAGGACCTGGGGGTCCTGACGGACAACAAGCTGTCCCTGAGCCAACAGTGTGCCTGTGTGGCCAAGAAGCTCAGTAGTCTTCTGAGGTGCAGCAGAAAGAGCACTGCCAGTAGGTCGAGGGAGGTGATCCTGTCCTTATACTCTGCCCTGGTGAGGCACATCTGGAGTGCTGTGTCCAGTTCTGGGATCCTCAGGACAAAAGAGACAAGGAGCTCCTGGAGCGGGTCCAGCGGAGGGCTGTGAGGGTGATGAGGGGACTGGAGCATCTCTCTTATGAGGAAAGGCTGAGGGAGCTGGGCCTGTTCAGCCTCGAGAAGAGCAAACTCAGAGCAGATCTTACCAATATATACAAATATCTGAAGGGAGAGCGTCAAGAGGATGGGGCCAGACTTTTTCCAGTGGTGCTCAGCAACAGGACAAGCGTCAATGGGCACAAATTGAAACACAGGAAGTTCTGTATGAATAAGAGGAAAAATTTATTTCCTTCAAGAGTGACAGAGCACTGGATTAGGCTGCTGAGGGTGGTTGAGGCCTCTCCTTCTCTGGAGATGTTCAAAACCCATCTGGATGTGACCCTGAGAACTGGCTTCAGCAGGTAGGTTGGACTAGAAGATCTTCAGAGATCCTTCCAACCCCAGCCATTCCATGATTCTGTGATTCTGGTGGATTTCTGTAATGTAATCACTCCACATTCTTGCCTCAGTAATGAGGAATGACTCAGCACAGTTTTTCTTCAAGCATACGTTGTGTGTGGGGATCCTCATAACAGGTCTTCAGCTTCTTAGCCTTCAGCACATATCATGGACAAGCACCAAAACCTAGCAGACCACACTTCAAAACACAAGTCAATACCTGGACACCTAGGGCTTGATTCAGGAAGATATTTAATACTTCCTAACTCTTCTTGATTTCTGAGGAACTAATGGAAGCTCTTGGAACTAAACATGTCTGTCTGAATCCATTAATAAAAGTTTATGTTCTCATCCTACCTCAGTCCCTGTTCACATTAATAGTATTTATGAAGTTCATCAGAAATATAAAACTACTCATCGGTCAACCAGATATGAATAATCAAATGTATTTAAAATATAAATTGCACTTGTGGTAATTATATTGTGCCATTGGCCATTCTGTTCAGAGTGGTTAAAACTCATATAATAAGTTACTCATTGTAAATTATTCACTTATTTGTAATAAACAAGTTTTCATCAGAAATCTTGGACTGTTTTGTTGTTTTTTTTTAAATAAAACAGAGATGCAAACTGAAAATGGGAAGAATTCTGGTAAATGGTTATTACTGAGGCTCTGCTTTCTATGTCATCCAGATTTGAAACTGAATATTTTGAAAAGGTTTTATTTAGGTGCTGAAAACCTACAAAAAAGCACTAGATTGGCTCTAAAACAATGTTCACTTAGGAAAAATGGGAGCTATGTCAACCTCACCTTAAAGGCTGTTCAGGCAAAGGTCTGGAGTGGACAGGGAAAATCAAGCTTAAAAAAAATATATTATGTGATCAAGACTGTAAAAATACTAGTTAATTTAAGTCCTATAAACATAAAAGTGTTTTCTTCCTAAAGGTAGGTGGTAATGGATAATTTTTACATCCTGTCTGGGTCCACATATGCAATTGTTAGAAGGTTACATTGTTTCTGAGTAATGATGATACCCCGAAAGAGAGACAAATATTCATTACCTGTAAGAATCAACACAGAACATCTTAAATGGTTCAGAATAACCTTGCTGCAGATGTGTGGTGGTCACACTCTGCCTTATAGGAGTTGCCTGACGCAGCTCAACAGGCTTACACCTCTGGAGATACTCTGGACATAACACATCTCTGGAGATACTGGCCCTTTGTTGTAGTCAAGCGTTAAGAAATCAATTGGAATGAGTCAGTGATCTGCCCTGGTGGGATAAATCTTGTCAAAAGTAGTCCCTTCCTTTGCCTTCTTTCTGCAGTTTCTCTGAAACACGTAGGCAACCTAAAAGGAATCATGAGGAAACACAAGACAAACTTGGGAAGTGAATGAAACAAAAGGAAAACAATTCCATCACGTTTCTCTTAGCATGAGGATGAGCCTGAAGTTTTTAGACACACAGAGTACTGTGGAGTGTAAAGATACGGGAGCTGCTATCTATGCAATATGAAGATCTGGGAACAGAACCTCAGCACAGGGCAAATCCTTGGAATGGTTATCCTCAAAGAAATCTGTATGTCAGTTTCAAGAGCTTTTGTCTATCCATGTGTGAGCATACACAAAAAGAGGTTTTTTTCAGTTTAAGAGTGAAAACAAATAGTGCTCTACTCTTGAGAGGCTTTAGGCTTAGATCCTCAGAGGTATTAATTGTCTTTGTAAATTAAGTGCCTGAATAGTGGGGTCTAGACTTTACACTTTGGATCAGAAACGCCCTTAATCAGGTGCTCTGTTCAGGCACTCTTTTGAGTCAGCTGTGCAGGTGAAGGTGGGAGCATCACCCCAATGGAAGCCACAGCCTGTGTAATCCTGCTGGCAGAGTGGCTCCCTAACATGCTGTAGGCAAAAACATCTGGCATAACACAAACCCAAGACACGCAGTTTACGTGTGTAAACCGACCTGGATGATGTTCCTGAGGTTGTGTTAAGCACCTTGGGGATGACAACATCATTATCTGACTAGAATTTGTAGCTGTAAGACTTGGCACCAGCACCATCACATTGACTGTAATTACTCCCCTGCACCTGGCCCCCAGGATCCAAACTGGAAAAATGTGCGAGTTGAACTGGCAGCCTAAAAATGTTGAAAGGTAACCAAAAATAAAGCAATCTATAATGTGTTAGCCAAGAAAGGGTAAATAAAATTAAAACTCTCTTGAGACAGGGGAGAGCCTTCCATTATTTCACCTTGCTTTATTCTGACCTTATGTCTTTCTTTATAAACATTTAGAAATCACAGGTTTAGGGACTCTGATATGCTTTTCTTCTCACAGGGAAGCTAGGTTCCTAGGACATTTACTGTAAGAGCTTTCCCTGTTCCTGAAAAAGGCAGGCACTCTCCCTCATAACACAAACTGCTGTTCATACCATGAGAAGTTTTGCTCAAGAGATTTGACAGACTGTGCCTACAAGACACTGATGGCTGGAACTCACAGTCTAACAGGCAGAGCACAGAATCCTGTAGATGGTATGTAATGTGTCTGCAGGAGGGCTAGTTAGAGGAACAGAGTTAGTGTGCATCAGGACCCACTCTCAAGCAGCCTGCACAAAGCTCTACCTGCAGTTTTTGGCCATCTCCTGGACTGAAGTGGTGGTGATTTTGATTCTCACCCCCATCCACCTTCAACATTTGCTTTTGATTTCTAAGTGACTTTTAATGATTATTTCATGCTAAAGCTGAAAAAGAAGTGTACCTTTTTTGGTGCAATTCTCAGAGTTCAGGACTGGGAAATTCAAAACTGCCAAAAGACAATAAATGCAGAGTTTTCACTGCCACCAGGCAAAATACTAATTTCAGTGGAAGTTAAGCAGCATGACCCATCCTGTAATTTACAGTAATGTGAAATGAAAGCATAATGCAGCCAAAAAACAAAAGAGTAGAAGATCCAGAAAAAACTTAACTACCATACTACTATACTGTAGCCTCAAATGAGCCTCTTAATAGCCTTTTTCTAGTATCCATACACAGACATCCCTGTAGGCTCAAGATTCAAAAAGTCATGGAAAATAGTCTCTTTCCATTGTCACCAAGAACCAAACATGACAATGTTTTTTGCATTCATGTTGTAAAAGAAACTGATGTTTCCCCAACAGCTAGTTTTCCATTGCCTGCTCTGTTACTCCAGATCCCCATGTACTCCAGCTTTGATGGCAAAGGTGGAAAGTTCCCATATGGATTGAGAGATCCTTTTATTCCCAGGCAGAGGGCCTGGCAGAGACCCTGGCAGAGACCCACACACCACTGAATTAGCCACCCCTGCCAGCCATCTCCTGCAGGTGCACATACAGTGTCCCACAATCTGCCCGCAGTGCATTTGCAGGGAAATATTTCTGAGATGCCTGGCTGGCTGGCCAGCTGGCATCCCACAGACTGGGGAGGGCTGATGAGTCCTTGGGTTGTGAACCCGTTGTTTCCACCTAAAAGCCTGTTATATTACTATCTATTCAGCTTCAGTACACAATTGTCTTTAGACAGTGTGACTCATCAGTGGTCTGCTCTGACTTCTGCCCAAATTCTATTTGATGCCCTTTTATTTAAGAAAATAACTCTTCTGACCTTGAAGACTGATTTGATTTCTTGAAAATACGATATTGATTTTTTTTTTCCTCTGTCCTCCTGCTAATATTTGCTTCTATAATGGACCTACAATGTAAAAGTGGTAACTTAGAGCAGAACTGGGCTAAAACGCAGTCCTGGCTCCATAGCACCTTTCAGCCTTTCTTATATTCACAAATATACCTGATTAGTATCTCTGTAAAGAGCTCATTTGCTTTTCTTATACCCAGTCACTTTCTAGTGCTCTGGGCCCTCAAATAGCATGCATAAAAGAATCAGGCACAAAACTTGAAGCTGAATAATTAGTTCTGATTCTGAATTACAGTCAGCATTTGAAGTCATGAGCTCTGACATCTTTATTTACAACAGATCAAACCATTATTACTCCCAGCTGTCCACCCTGTTTCTCTGCCAGAAGATGCTGCTCCCATGGTGCAGTGATAGATGCACACATGCCTGTGCCACAGCCCAGTGAATTACCTCGGAGTGCTAATCAGGAGTGGGTGGAAAGGCAGAGGGTGGTTACACCTTAACCTGTGGCAGATGAAACCATCAGAGCTCATGATGGTTTCATGAACCCTCATATCCCAACTGCACACACAGGTAGTGTGAAATTCCTCTCAAGGCTTTACAAAATTACAGGAGCAGTGCTACTGTGCCTCAGTGCAAGGGAGATTCCAGGTCAATTTAGAAATGTGCTCAGCATTATAGACTCATAAAGAAAGCCAGTTATACAGTGACTGAAACTGCTCCAGTTGTGCAGGGACTTCATGCCCACCTCACATGAGGTGGTTGGAAGTGTCTGGAGGAAAACCAATGACTTTTTTGAGTATTTCAAAGTTAGAAAGCACAATTGAATTGGATATATTTTCTTTAAAAGTTGTCAAAAAACTCTAGCGCATTTCTTCCCTTCACTTTTTGAACAAAAACATAAAATCAATTCTCCATAGTTTTGCTGTGCTTTCACGGTGCATTTGAAAAAGTTGCATTGTTTTCCTCAGTCTCATGAAGCTTTTGTAACTATCTACCAGCTTGATGTCAGAAGGAATCACATGTGTTCCTCTTTCTACAAAAGTAGTTGATGACTTCAAGTGGATAATTGATTGGACAGCTAACTTAGCAGTCAATTGACCACTCCAGCATCCAGTTTGGCTGACTATTTTCCCTTTCTTTCCCGGTAAAGTGAAGCAGACAAGTGTGTCTTTTGTTGCTGTGGAAACACTGAGGTCTGATGTAACCTTTTAGTTAGGTAATTTCACCTCCGAGGCAGGAAAAATGGGCCTTTTGCCGTCAATGGGTGCAGATCGAAGCAAATGAGAGATGAAGAGTTCATACGCTGGAAAGTCGAATAAAGGCTGGAGCACAGATGACTTGAATCAAGTTGAACTATCATTTTGGCAGACAGACAGAACACCCACAGGCGGTTGTGTTCCTGGAGCTTAGAATCACAGAATCATCAAGGCTGAAAGAAACTTTTAACATCATCCAGTCCTACCATCAACCCACCACTACCACTGCAGCTCCTAAACCACTAAACCACATCACTCAGCAGCAGATCCAGGTGCCTCTGAAACACCCCCAGGGATAGTGACCCCACTACCTTCCTGTGCACATCTGAGAGGACAAGACTGTCCCCTATCTTCTGTGAAGTTTGGGAAATCAGTTAACAGCTTTTCCAGGAAGGTGAAAAGTTTTGAAACACCACATTCATAAATGACTGTGTACTCACAAATTTTCCTGCATACATCTCAGATGGTTTTTGGGAAGCTGATCCCAAGATTAACTGTCCGTACAGACATCAGACGGGAAACGGAGGCCCAAGGGGCAGACAGACACTGACCTTTGAAGCTCAGGTGGGCCTCCGTGCATGAACAGAGTCAGTGGCTGAGTACAGTGATATGTGCATGGCATTTGGCACCTACAGAAGAGCAAGACACACTTATGACAAGCTGCTGAATGGTGGAAGAGGTGCACAGCCATCTTTTAAGGACAGTGCAATCATATTCTTGTTTTTGTCACAACCATTTTAGAAAATGTGGCTAAGTCACTGGGTCCCTTGGTTGCTTCTAAAATGTGTATCCAGAAGCAAACTAGCTTTCTGTATGGTTAACACTGAGCTGGAGTAGAAGTTTGTGATGAATATTATGTTCCTTCAGTATGCAGAATATGCAGGTTCTAATTTCTGTAAGTTTTCTCTTCATTGTTGCAGGAGTGCTAAGTGGGTGTAAATACAATGTGCAACCAATATAAAGCTATAATATGCTGCCCACGTGACGTGAAAGGGTCTCTAAGCTGAATAAATGGTTGCCTTGAGAGTTCATTGTTGTCCTTACGGCAGCAATACAGCCAAAGGATTACAAATCATCCTGAGCTGCATTTCTTTTTGGCTGAAGGAGATTTAGCATTCAGAAATTGGTTAGGTGGAAATCCAGGTAGCACAGGCCCAGTCCCACAACAGACCTTATTTCTGTCCTGTGCATTTCCAAGCGGGTTTCCTGACTGAATGGTTCAAGCACACTCCTAGTTTTACTTCAGATTCATATAGGAAGAAACTTCCACCCCATTGCAGCGGCAAAAAGAAGGCATGAGGTCTATCCACTGAGGTGCAGCTTTGCTGGGGAGACTGATATGAAAAAGAACACTCTCTGTTCAAAAGGGAGGTACCCTTTTAGATACTGTTTCTTTTCTCTACTGTCGTTTTGGTATGCCCCATGGTGGTATCAGGCCCACAAGACCCTGACGGCTCTGCATTTTATGTGCAGTGCTTCTTAATTATTTGGCCTAATCTTCAGCTCAGGAGTCATGGCATGGTGGACGTGGATTTTCCTGTCTCAGAGATACATGGGGAGGATGGACCGTAAAAAGCTTTGAGATTCAGAGTGGAAAAACAAAACCAATTGCTACTTGTAGAGTTTTTTGTTTATAACCACTCGTACATGTTTGGATGTTGAACTGCTGCAGCCTTATTCCCCATCACATCTGATGGCAGTTCCCCCATTTAGATATATCAGTAGGGGCTTTACCTCATAGTCCTCATGGGCCAGGCTCTGGAGAAGAGTTGGGAAGGGGAAACCCTTTGGATCTCTGGGACATCACACCACAAATCTCTTATGCAACACACAGCCCTCCCTGCTGGACAGTAGCCATTTGCCTGCTGATCCCTGGGGAACGAGGCCACTGCTTTTTTTCAAGCAAAACAGTGTCAGTTTGAGCCTCTGATGACCAGAATTGGAATTTTTAGAATTATTATTATTATTTTTCTTTTTTTTTATTCTTTTCCTCTTCCTGTTTTTAGAGTAAGAAGAAGTGATTGAAAGTAAAGCCTGGAAACAGCTGGCTTCTCTTTTGAGTCACAGAATTATCCAAATTGTTTGCAAAGTCAGGTCTGTAAAGCTAACAAATGGAGAGTCACTAAGTCCACCGTATACTTTAGGTTTCATTTGACGCCCACATGCTGAAACTACCTCACTTGCATCTGCTGATACAGAGAGATCCTTGCTGGATGAAGTATCACCTCTGCACTGCTTGTCTGAACATGCTGATTTTCAGATCTAGAAGAGTTTTCTTCAGCTTTTGGGCACAATGACATCTAAGGCTCCTTCTCCCACTTGCTTTAGCATGAGTGGAGTCACTTGCAAGTTTCCTCCACGCGTTTCTGTAACAAAGATGTTATCTCTGTAAGAGACAGACTTAGCAGAGCAAGGTGATGTGGAAGAGAAAACAGAACAGTATGGCTACGTGTTTCCATAACCTCCAGCACTGCTGCCTGCAGTCCACATAATCATTGCCTTAGGGGAAAAGAAATCCAGGAGGAGTAAAAGTATGCTTCACTCTAAAAAATATCTGGTGGGGTGTGTATGTGATTGTCTCACTCCCTGAGCTGCTCTTTTTACCTGTGTGTGGAAGTGCACAGTGCATGGTAAAACTAAATATATGTAAGAATTATAACAGATGTTGGAGGCTTCCACTGTAATGCCAGGCTAGTTAGGCTGGCTAACTGCTTTCAAATATCTTAACTTTTCCAATGCATCTTCCTCAACATGGTTATTTAACCTGTATTATTTACACTTCTGTAGTATCACAGTTCTCAAAGGCTATCAAAACCTGTGATAGAATGTGAACAAAGCTGTGAACAAAACCTAGAATGTGTGCAGGAGAATGTTGCAGAAATGCATCCCTCAGCTTAAGAGGTACTGATGATCCTAATGTTGCAGCTTGTGAGGAACAAAACTCTCCAGTCCAGTACTGAAACCTGCAGCCTGGAAGACAAGACATAGCAGAAGGATATCAACAGCTGTATGAGCAGAGAAAAAAGGCAACACAAATAAAATGAGCTTTAGGATGGCCTGGCCCACGTGTACTGCTTGCTTAATCTTTTTGACAACAGTTTTCGTAAATGGAAACACCAACATGGAAGAGCTGTCCCCAGTGCACTTTCAGCAGTTAAGGAGCTTCTCAATCTGTTCTTCTTAGGTTTCATTTGCTAAACTAACAGCCTCCATCCAGCAACAAGTGCCATGTTAAAAAGAAATCAGTATCAGGAGAAAGAAAAGTGCATTTCTGGACTGTGTTGTTACCACTTCCAACTCCAACAGACCAGCAAGGGCATCGGTATTAAAAGAGCTCCTCAACAATCCCTGAAGCAGTTCTTTCTGATGGAACTAATGTCAGTGTGTGGTTTCAGGAAAGTTACCAGATGTAGAAGAAACCAACACTTCTCCATTTCATTTTTTTTCCCCCAACATCTCCTCTAAGTCAGATGGGATTTGTTTATATATCCATTGCTTGTCATGCACTTGGCAGGATTTTTGTTGGTTTTGTAGGGGTTTTAAAAGCCAAATGCACTATCAGTAAGGCTCTTGATTGTCACAAATATGCCCAACACTCATAAAAAACATATAACTCTTGCACCTGCAAAATTTTGTGCCTTTTATCACTTTGAACTCATCCTGTAACTAAAGAAAGAGGGATCTCGTTTTTAATTAGGTGATACTAAAAATTCATGCAGTGGTACTTAGCAAAACTTAGGGAAATAATATTGTCTTAGCCTAAAATAAAAACAATACCTCTTTTGAGTCAAAAGAAAAATTATGTGATGCAAGCAAAATTAATTTAATCCTGAATTGAGACAAGAAAGGTGAAATTCCTAGAATGTTTAACAACATAAAATACAGATTTGACTTCTATACTTTTGACCTGATATTATTTACAAAAGTCTAAGCAAGACTGTAAAAATTGACTTGTTAAATTACTTTATTGAAACAAAATATATGGCTTTGTGTTCATTAAATATTTTGACTGACTACGTATTTTAAGTGTTGGTGGAAATACTTAGCTTTGCTGTCACTGAACAGTGATTATCCTTGGAATCTGTTAAGGTTTTTTTATCCCGAGAAATGATTTACAACAGTTGAATCTGGAAATGGCTGTTATTAGGCACTGTCAGAGTTTCCATCATATTGAGAGGTAGAGTTGCAGATAAGCAATTCAATTCATCAGGGGTCTAAGGAAAGGCAGGAGTTCACAGGAAAGGTCTGCAAACCCTAGTCATGGACAACAGTCTGAACAACAGTGGCAAGATTGCTGTGATTGCAACACACAGAAAATCCGTGTTTTTCTTGATGAGCACTGGCAGAATATCTGAGTGAAGACACATTTGTGATTGTTTCACCCAACAGTTCCACCCGTGGCAACTGAGAAGAGTCAAATACACAATTATTGGTACGCAGCCCCCTCTCTTGCATTTTCACTCAGTATCTGGTGGGGACAGGGCAGAGGACGTGCCCTGTCATTGAAAATTTTGTAGACAGATTAAGCTCTGCACATGTTATTACCAAATTGAGGCTCGGTCCCCAGGAAAGGGAATGCTCGTTTCAGTGCCATCAGTCAACTGTGTAGATCCATTGCCTGTTTGGTCTGGGCTTTTCGTGTTGCAAATGGAAATAAATAAGTGATGCTGCTTCTGAAAAGCCACAAAACTGAGATGTCACTGTGACCGACACGGGCTTCTGATTTTCATGAGTTTTCAATTAATGATAAAGCTGTACTTGCTATTTTAATTCAGTTCTTCAAGTCCTATCTGGGCCATCTGTTGTATGAATACATCCAGCCATCATTCAGATCAAGGGAAAATGTGACTGCTATAGCTGTTTGATCTTCCAACAGGTCTTATTCAGATAACAAAACTAGTCTGGTTTTAAAGGCATCTCTGTGACCTTTATGAATCAGTGACTTACACTTAGGGTGTGCAGTCATGGCACACAGAGCATAGATAACAGGTCCCACAGTTTAGCATGATGATCCAAGAAAAATTTCAAAATCAATCTTGAAGGCAGTTTTTCATCTATTTAACTGACATACAGTTGGTATGGAGAAATCAAACCTTTAATCAGAGTACCTCATATATCCAAAAATACGGTAAACTTCTAGCACACAATTTCTTCTTCAGCTCATCAGTTTTTTCCAACTGTATCAGTTGTTTCAATTAAGAGACAGGAATTCTCACTTCTACCCCTAAATCTTCACAGTTACAAAACAATCCTACTGATTTGTCTGTCTGGTGCTCAGAAGTATTTTCTGAACTACAGCTTTTATTTGTGATGTGAACTAGCATTATTATTATTAATAATAATAATATTATTACATCAGCCTACATTTAAAAATTGCATTGAAGAACCTTTAAGATTATAAAGTCAAAAACTAGGAAGTAGCTCCATG
Organism: Lepidothrix coronata; assembly: GCF_001604755.1. Taxonomy (NCBI): domain Eukaryota; kingdom Metazoa; phylum Chordata; class Aves; order Passeriformes; family Pipridae; genus Lepidothrix; species Lepidothrix coronata. Next base: position 1,781,666 of record NW_016690278.1, on the reverse strand, counting down.
CATATAAAGTGTTTATTCAGCTTCCTAGAGTGTGGTTTTCATGGTACAGTCAGAAATCACACCTTTTCCCCTTGTGACTTCTTCATCCAGTACGACCATTGACTCTTAGGTTTCTTAGTTTGGATCTACCTTTAGAGACATACACCTCAAGAATTTGCTGTTGTTTTCCTTACAAAGAATGCCACAGCTTAATCCTAGTGTAAGAATCCTAGGACATCTTCAGAAATCTTATCCTGATTACTGGTGGGAAGAAATTAAATGTTACTGATAGGAGACTTTGAGTATCAAAAATTGACTTAGATTGGTGAATGCTGCTTAAAGCACTAGGCAAGTTTTCCATACTTTGAAGTAAACAAGGTCGATTTTTAAGTTAAAAGGTTAAGCAGAAGTGAGTTGGAGACCACTTAACAGAAGGTAGGGAACACCATGTAAAAGACAACTGAATGGATTATGTTCACTACGCTGTGTCCAGAGCTTAAAAAATTGGATGTGGCACATCCTTGCTTTTAATTCTCCACTCTACTTCTTACATGAAAATACTAATCTAAGTTTTAATGTTGGTTTTAGTCAATCATATTCCAAGCAGAGGTGTGTTTTTTTAACTCAAGGTCCAAAGGCTTCTGAGGCTATGGAGATAGTGTTTTGCCTTATGGTACAGAAGGGGTGATTTCACTGGTAATAAATTCATTAACTTTAACACGTTAAAATACTACTGCTTTGGTTGGCTGCAGAAGCAAGACTCCAAAATGACATCTTGAGCGCAATTCCGGGTGCCATCCTTCACTCACATCAGGGGATTTTCAGCTGTGCCAGTAAATAATCACACAAAATGGGCATGGAACGATATGAATTCATACATACAGGTTTGTCAGGCAATTTGGAAGTGACTGGTTTGGTTTCAACAGATACTTTTCAAAATAACATCAAATGTTTGTTAAAAGAAAAAGAAGTCCAGTTATTTTTCATACTTGTGAAGACTACTGGCCCAAATATTTGCCCTGAGATTCAGAAGGTCTTTGTCCCCGCTTACTCTATGAATACAAGTCAGAACAGCCCAGAGCCACTTTAGACGACTTCAGCTGCCTCTCTGAAACCTCACAGGCATTGAGAACTGGTGAACCACAGACACTTTTGATCCTAACCCTACAGCACTCCTCCTGTTTTCCTCAACTCTAGGCCAGTGGTTTGTGGGCAGGGAGGCTGTGCCAGCTGTGCCTTTAGCCCGCTGCAAATTCCCCTGTCCTTGGTGGGGGCAGCTTGCAGGGATGGCTCCATGGAGCAGAGAGGGGGAAGCCTGCCCAGCCTGTCTACTCCCTGGCTGTCGAGAAACAAATAAGGTGATGCCCCCGCTGTGAGTGCCTGATTCCTACCGGACTTCAGTTACAGGGTGAACACACACAGAGAAAAAGTCTGATCCCGAGGGCATGCGCAGACAACTGAGAGGGTATTCTCTTAATACAAGCCTTTGCGTTTCTTCAAAGTAGATCTAAACAGAGATTTTTCCACTCTGAAAAAGTATCAGCTGGATTGTACAAAAAAAAAAAAAAGGTAAAGAAAAAGAAAAATCCCTCTCTGGGGTAAATTAAAAATAAAGGCTTAAAAGTTGTGTCTAACTAGGTGATCATAAAGTAGAAATGGTCATCGAATGTTTCACCTTTGTTCTGAAAATGAGTGTGTGTATGGCTTTCACACCTCTCTTCTGTTTCTCAAGCTCAAAACACTTTTCCAGATCTCTATCTGTCAAGCCTAGGAGGATATTACAGAAGTGAGCCTGGGCCAGTACCTGAGAGTCCCAGTACCCTCTGTGAGGCTGTTTCTCCTAAGGATTTAGGAAGGCTTGAGTTCAGCTTTGCTGATTTTTTCTGCTATGAGAGACAGCCATGCAGACATCTCTAGCCACCCTCTTTAGCACAGTCAGGGAGAAAAAGCAGATATGAAAAGTACAATCCACGGATCTGGAACACGACCTCTGCAGCATTAACAGGTTTTTTTCTAAGATTCTGCAGTTTAAAATCCTTGGTCATCCCTCCTATGTTTAAAAAAAAAAAATCAGAAGGAATGTATCTCTGTGATTCATAAAGAAGGACAGTAAAGGGGAAGGAAGTGTGTGGCTTATGCTAGGCTCAAGTCTGATCAGCTTAGTTTCTGCAAATAGAGAAGATTAGGGCCCAGACATGTGGCACTAGTTGAAATGGGTCTATGTAGGAAGAGTCTGGGTTGCAGAAAAGTGGCCAAAATGCATCTTTTTCTCTTCAAAACACACATCTGTCCAGAAAAAAAAATAAATTATTCTTCCTAACCATACATCGTGTTTTCCATGATTCACTTAATCTGATGCTTTTTGTTCATGTTCCTTGAAGAAGTGCGACAAAGCACTCTGAAGGCTTCCTCAGCAGAGCTGGCAGACAGCAGCAGGATCCCATGCTGTTGAAAGGAAATATTTCAAGGGCAGCTGAAAAAACAGTGAGATCTTTGGCAAATTCCCTCAGCTGCCCAAGGCTCTGTACAAAATTTGTTTTCTTTGAAGTCAAGGAAAAACTTTGGTTCTGGACACTAGACTCAGAAGCCTTCCTCACCTGGTGCTTGGGACCCAATATTTGTGTGGCTGGTCCCTGCTTTTCAGTTTTATCATCCAGCTGGTCCAGCCTGGGGAGTGCCCTTGAGGTACACACAGACACCACAAAGCAGCTGGGATGGAGGCGATAGAAAAAGCTGCTCACAATGCTCTTTGCTCTTCACAATTTGGTTTTAGAAACAGCCTGTCCCAAGAGTGTCTTGGAAAGTGGTGTGATCCAGGTAACACTTGTGCCTGCTGAGACATTGCTGCAAGGCACCAACTGGCCCCAGCATGTGTCCTGCAATGTGCTGTACAGGAAGGGTGTGAGCTTGTTTGAGGTGAAAGGAGTTCCGCCAGGAAACGTTGGCATTACGAGAAATCACTCAGGACATGTGTTGCCTGTGGAGTGAATACCAGGGTTGGAAGAGGTTTGACTGTGCCAAAGTGAAAAGACTCCCTCCTCTTTGGCAGCGAGCGCTAAGTCAACCCTGCTGAAACTTGAAACACCTTTATATGATTTGCATATTTCTGTGATGCTTGAATAGTGTTCACGTACTTCTGTCACCATCCACTGGGAAGAAAGTTCGCAGGACTACAAAGCAGGAATAAGCTGGGCATACAACACACTAGAAAGATAAAGAAGATAGTAAAATACAATGTAATATCTTATAAGTCTCTTCACATGTCATTCCGTAAAAGCTGTAATTCAGATGATTCAAAAGAACAGTATTGGTGACATGCAGACTCAGTCTGAGAGCTTTGTTTGTCAAACCAGGGAACTAAAAACACCTCCCTGGTTTTCTGTTCACCAGTATAATAAATATAGTGATGCATTTCCCATTCATTAACTATTTTACACATATGTCAGGTTAGTTACACAGGGCATGGAGTGACCTAACACAGTTTTCTATACTTTGAAGCAGTCCATTATGTAAAAAAATTGGAATATTGTCACTGGTAGTAACGGACCAGATCAAAAAAAGCACCCATGTACTGTACATTTTTTGCTTTCCCGCTTTTTTTTTTTTTTCATCCTTCTTTACAATATATTCTTTATCTGTCTGGCTTACGCTTTTTCCTTGCAGCACCCTGTCAATCCTGTATTCCTCTGACTTTTCAAAAGCTTGTGGCTGTTATAGGCATCATGTGAAGGTGTTTAAATTATGCCTGGAGCAGGTATACACAAATTTAAGCATGACCAGGTATTTGTGGCCTGCCTGGAGAACCACTTCTCCTGATGAGTAGTGCTATAGTGAGTAGTCCCACTGACATAAACAGGATGACTCAATCCATGTGTGTTGCAGCTAGGAGGCTGTACACAGGTGGAAAACCAAAAAGTGTAAGGAAATACCTCTCTGCTGAGTGTGTGCCATGAGAAGCCAGTGCGTGTGTTCACAGGTCCCTCTGTGGAAACACATCCTGCCTGATTTCAGTCTCTGCTGGGAATGAGGAAAAATGTCTCCTACTACCCTGCAATGCCTACTGGTCAATATCTTCCTTTTAAAATGGGACTTCGTAAAGGAAGGAAGGAGAAACAGCACCACAAAGCTGAACAGAAAAGTGGGGTCCCTAAGAAATCACGTTCTAGGCACTGCTTTGCTGGGTGGTAGTGATGTGTTACGAGTCAGAGCTCTTTCCTGGGAGGAAGCTGGTTTGAAGACTCAAAAGCCTGTTCACCATTAAAACTATGATGACGGAGGGCAGGCTCCAACTCCTGCTCTGAGCACAGCTGTTGCTGCCAGCCAGGATGCTGACCCCTTTCTGTTCTAAGCAGGGATCATGAATTAAATGCTCCATCACTGCGCTGTCTGTGTCCTCACTTTGTTTTGGGAAAAGAGAGAAAGCAAAACAGGTGCCCGCTGTTGCTTTGGTTTGGATATGGATAGCAAAGCAGAATGACACTGCTTAAATCTAAAGTATGCTCAAGTATTTTTTAGGCCTACAGAGGACACCAAAGCCAGTTTAACACCTTAACTGCTGGTAGAACTTTTGCTATTACTATGTAACAGATAAGTTTGGCATTATACTGCACTTGAGACAATAGGGGTAGTAATCCAACGCATTACTCTTGGTCATCCCAACACAAAGCAGGATGGATGTTCAGAGTTAGCTAATACCAGGCAAGGGCCATTCCCCTTTAAAAAGTGTGTTTCTGTGGGAAGAAGGTGCCCTAGGCAGCTGCACCAGTGCCCCATTGTCGGTCTGAAGGCAGCTCTGCAATGTGCTGCTCAGGATCCCACACCACAGCCGCTGACAGAGCTGTGCCTGTGCCCCGCTACCCGCCCAGCAGCGCTTGCAGAGGGAAAAGAGAGCCTTGTCAGCTCAGCAAGAGGAAGAGGAAGGAGCACCCTCCTCTTCCTCCTCCTCCTCCTCCTCCCCCACCGTGTGCTGGTGTGAGATGTCTGGCTAGTCTCTCTGCTGGCACAAGTGAGATTGTGTGATCTGTGCGCCTCTCCCTCCTGGTGGGAGCACAAGCACACCTTTGTGCGCCAGCAAAGCTGCTTCCTTGCCCATCATCTGTTGCTGCCAGCACACTGATGTGCTGCACCCGTGTCACTGTCTGGGCCACCCATCCACACTGGTATAAGCTGGTGGGAAGGTGAGGGACAGCCATTCAAAGTGTGCATGGGCAGACTTTGAGCCGGTGCAGCTCAGCACAGCCTGTTGGCTCCAGCAACACCGCACTCACACCAGCTGAAAACCTGTTCTCTGCTTTTTCCAGAGTTAATGCACTTTCTTAGGACAGGGATGGAGTGGTCTAATGGTAATTGTTGTTATGGAGGAAGTTGAAGTTAATATCTGCTTTCACATGAGTATAAATGCCAAGGCCTGCATACATACATTTCAGAAGCAAAGGGAAATTACACACTGAACTGATGGCATTTCATTAGCATTTACATTATCTTTGGGCCCAGAGGTCTCAGTGAGAGAGTCTAAGGAATTTTATCCAGGGCTTTATAAGGACTTTTTAAATTGTGTCTTGAAAACCTCTAAAGATAAAGTTTAGCTTTCCCCGGAGTCCTGGTGTACCGCCTGGCTATCACTACGGGGAAGAAGTGTGTCTTTATCTCCAGCCTGAACCTCTCTAGCTTCAGCTAATGCTCATTGTCACTCCCCTTTCCACCAGGCACTGCCAGGATGCCGTCACATGCCCCAAACCCATCTCTGCTCCAGGGGGAATCAGCTCCTCCTTGAAGTCCCACAAAGCCATAGGCCTCCTGCAGCCTCTCTGCTTTGTCATTGTCTCACCTCTCTGGGGCCCCAAACAGAACTCAGTAACTGGATGAAGTATGCTGGGCCCTGAGCCAAGGAGATCACCCCTCTCTCCTGTACAAGCCATCTGCCCCATAGAACTTATAAACTGGGGGTGGGGGGGAAGAGATGAACAAGCTGGATCACAGCAAAAACAAGGATGGCTTACCTAAACTTATTTGAGGCCAGAAGACCATCTAGTTCACTGTACTGCCCCTGAGACTAGCCAAGCAAAGAGTAGAAGGACATGGGAGGCACACAGAGAGGGATATTTGGGAAAGACTTCCCAGCTTCCAAGAACTTGAGTTTCATGGCCAGTGAGTTCAGATGTAATAGGTCCTAAATCACTTTATGTCCATTAGTTTATCAGATTGGTTTCAAACTCCATGCAAACTTTTACCACCCACAATGTCCTGCAATAAAGAGTTCCACAATGTCCTGTGATAAGTAGTTCCACAATATATTTAAATGTTTGGTGAAAAAGTACTCCTTTTCATGTTTGAAAATAACAGGACTTGTGTTTGAAACTGCCGTTTTCTGGCTTTACTGATGTTCCTTACTTCAATGATTCCCTAATAATTCCCTCTCTGTTCCAATTTTATGGAGCACATGGGACTCCACCACATCCACCAGACTGCATGTCTTTAGCCATCTGTCTGGTTCTTCTCTGTACTTTACCCAGAGCAGATGCAGGGACAAGAACTGCACAGGATTCTTCTTTTTCTTACTGTGGCTGCAAACCATGTTTGGCACAGAGATGTTTTCCATTTTGTTCTCCTTTTCTTTCCCCAAAGTTCCTAACATAAGTCTGCTGTTTTGGTGGAGCACCAGCCCTACTGTGTGTGGAGCTATATATTTGAAACTTGGGATCTTATCCTGAGTGGGGATAATCCATTGAAACCCATGCACTGGTGAAAACCATGAAATCCATGCACTGGTAAAGATCTGGAAGAGTTTTTCATCTGTAATCTTCCAGTTCCTTTACCTGGACTCCAGTGTTCTACCTTCTAAGCTAAGCTAACCTGGCTCCAAGAAATACTCTACTGGAGTATTTTAGTTCTGCTCTCATGCGTTTCAGTCTTGCCTAACACACTCCACATTTTCCCCCTCTTTGTCGATGGCAGAGTGGTAGTACAACAAGGACTAAGCTCCAATATTATTTTTTAATTGGACTGAAAGTTTTATGGCATCCCTGTATTCCTTTCTCTCTGCAGCTCTACTGATTACCTTGGGCCTCATATTTGCCCCAGACACCCAAACTTCAGCTTTTGGAGTAACTTACCACAGCATGTCCATCCCCCAAAAAGTTGAGAGACCTCGAAGAGCTGTGGATGAGAGAGAGAATAGGAAGAACAGGAAAGAAGGAGGGAGGCATCTCTGCTGTGTACACAGTCATCCATAGCCTTCATTATGGTAGGGACATGGTTCTCCATGGACAGTTTCAGAGACAGTAAAATGGCTACAGCATGACCTGTGAGTCCATACACTGGAGACACTGTTATGCAACCTGGGGGGCAACCTGGTGGCATCCTAGGGCAGAATCTGGCCCCCTGGGCACTACTGGGAGTTTAGTATCAGACGGGTTAAATCAGTGCTGTTTTGAACTATTGTCTATGAAAAGGGAACAAAACCTGTTTTAACTGTTTCCCCTGTCCCAGAGAGCAACACTTCTGAAAGTGACGTGTGGTTAGTCCAGCAAAGTGTAAGGGTCCCACTCCAGCTCACTCCTTTCTTCCTGTCAATGACTTTTTCTGTGTCTGGTGCAATGCCTGTAATAATAATCTCTCACTGATCTGCATGAGCAATAGATATGACCTTTTGTGGTTAAATTGATGTGGCCAGCCTTCCTCAGAAAGGTTGCAGCTGGTGGTGTGTTACAGGTAAGGCCACTTGGTGGGGTAGCCTGTCTGCACAGGCAAAAAGGGCAGAGCAGGTCTCATGTGCCCTGCACCCTATCTCAGACTGGGACCACCTGACTTCACCAGCAACACAGCCTGCAAAGAACAAAAAGGCAACATCTAGTGTCCTGAGTAAAGATCTCAGATAAAAGGGTGCTCTGCAGATTGCTGGGAAACATTTTGAAGAGCTGGCATCCTTATGGTTCTGCCACAGCTCTCACGTGTTTCCCTGAACATACTGATCCATTGCGTCACCTTTGAGCTTCCATCTCTGCTCAACAGGAGGTAATTATAAGGATCCCTTAAAAGCTGAGAATTATTCCAGTTAAATCAGAGGAATGGTGCTCCTGACAGTCTTCAGGAACTGACAACATTTCACAGAATCATAGAATCATAGAAGGTTGGAATGGACCTTAAAGATCACCTAGTCCCAATCCCCCTGCCATGGGCAGGGACACCTTCCACTAGACCAGGTTGCCCAAGGCCTTATCCAACCTGGCCTTGAACACCTCCAGGGTTGGAGCATCCACAACCTCCCTGGGCAACCTGTTCCAGTGTCTTGCCACTCTCTTGGTAAAGAATTTCTTCCCTAAATTTCCCCTCTTCCAGTTTGTACCCATTACTCCTTGTCCTGTCACCAGAGTTCCTGAGGAAAAGTCCCTCTCAGGCTTCCCTCTAGGTCCCTTTCAGATACTGGAAGGTTGCTATGAGGTGTCCATGCAACCTTCTCTTCTCCAGGCTGAACTGCCCCAACTTTCCCAGACTGCCTTCACAAGGAAGGTGCTCCAGTCCTCTTACAAACTTCCTTTTACGAACAAGTCCTCTGGACTTGCTCTAACAGTTTCACAACCTTCTTATGTCAGGAACACCAGAACTGTATGCAGTCCAGGTGGGGTCTCACAGGAGCAGAGCAGAGGGGGAAAATCACCTCCTTCAACCTGCTGTTCACACTCCTTTTGATGCTTTCTGGGCTGTGAGTGCACATTGCCAGTTCATGTTGAATTTTTCATCAACCATCTCCCCCAGGTCCTTCTCCGCAGGACTGCTCTCAATCACTTCCTTGCCCAACCTGTAGGTGTGTCTGGGATTGCCATGACCCAGGTGTAGGACCTTGCACTTCACTTTCAGGGAATTACAGAATCCCAGAAGGGGTCAGGTTGTAAGGGACCACAGTGGATCGTCTGGTCCAACCTCCCTGCTCAAGCAGCATCTTCCTAGAGCACAGTGAGCAGGATCTCACCCCAGATAGTTCTTAAATATCTCTAGGGATAGAGACTCTACAACCTCTCTGGCTAACCTGTTCCAGTGCTTGGTGACCTGCACAGTAAAGAAGTTCTTCCTCATGTTCAGGTGGAATTTCCTGTGCATCAGTTTCTGCCCACTGTTTCTTGTCCTGTGGCTCAACATCACCAAGAAGAGCCTGGCTCCACCCCTTTGATGCCCTCCCTTCAGAAAATTCTATGTATTTATAAGATCCCCTCTCAGTCTTCTCTTTTCCCAAGCAAACAGGCCGAGCTCCCTCAGCCTTTCCTCGCAGGTGAGGTGCTCCTGTCACCTCATCATCTCCATAGTCCTCCTCTGGACTCCCTCACAGAGTTCCATATCTCTCTTGCCCTGAAGAGCCCAGAACTGGGCACAGCACTCCAGATGTGGCCTGATTAGAGCTCAGTAGAGGGCTAGATCACCTCCCTCGACCTGCTGGCAACGCTTTTCCTAATGCACCCCAGGATACCACTGGCCTTGGCCACATGGGCACACTGCTGGCTCATGGACAGCTTGCTGTCTGCTAGGATCCCCAGGTCCTTCTCCAAAGAGCTATTACGAGGTATTACTGTCATTTCCTTGGTGATTACCAGAAGGCATTTGTGGATGTTAGAGCCAATAGTAATTAATTGACCATGTAAAATCACCAATGAATGAAGAAGTTGACTCAGATCTCACCTTTTTGTTTAAACTTGTCTGTAAATTCTTCACATTTTTGACTGGCAAGAACAAAGATAAACTGTTTAAAATGTAACCACAACCTGCAGACATTACATGCACCGTCTGAAGTGTGGGTTGGATATTCTGTTGGGTGAGTGGGTGCAGTTTCAACTGAGGATGAGGGGTTGGATCAGCAACATTTCCTCCCCGAAAGAGAAGTGGGGGTTCTGCAGAATGAAGAAGTTCAAAGCAGGGGTCGAGAGTGTGTACTGACAAACTGGAAGAAATGGACATGCAAGGGGGGATTTTGGTAAAGAATATTTACACTCTTAAAGAACATAGGGCAAATGGGGCAAAACACCACGGTCTTCAGCCCAAAATGCAGATAATAAAAGGTTTTAAAACTATCATCTTGAACAAATGAAAGAAAAACAATGAACACATGGGAGTGGGAAAGCTCTCCTCTCTTGAGCAAATCTGGCATTCATACAGAGCTACACTGGAGCCACAGGAGACTGAATCCTGCTTCCCAAACATTTCAGACACCAAAAGCGGTTGAATGTTGATACTTCTATCCTTGGTCAGTCTGCTTATTGCATCCATTCACATCCTCAGGCAGTAGAGTGTAGGGTCAGCCTGGGTGCTAGGGCAGTCACTTTTCAGCTCCAAGGGAAGTCACGGCACAGAGTTTCTTTGTCTTCATCATATTTCAGCCTGCCAAAGCTATTAGCGTACCTGAAAAAACTACAGTAAGTTCAGAAAAATGACTTTTCAAAACTAGACCTGCCTCCTCCTGTTGTTCACAGGGAACAGCATTTGCACTTGATTGCTTTGCTGATCCTTAACTATTTTAGTTTTACTACAGCAACTCTTGCTAGCTAATTATTCCCTCCAAACTGGTTCAGCTTATCCTCTCCCTCTCAGCACTTTACTCAGGACAATCTCTCACTCACTTCTGCCAGAACACTGGGATCTGTATCAACGTGACTTATTTTCTTGAGGTGTCCCTGACCATCAGACACTTCATCAGATTCCTTAATATCTTTTGCATCCTGTTGCTGCAGACAAGTCATGCACCTGCTGGACCATCTGCCATTGCAGACTGCAATCCAACCCCCGCACACAAGGGATTTCTTTATCCATTACTTTGCACTTTGTTAAATGGTAACTGTCTGTACAGAGAGGCTCTAGTAAGGTTTTTCAGAAGGTGTTTCAGAAGCACAGGCTAGCAGTGTTTTGGTTTTTTATTCCTGTCATTAACTCAAAAGGACTCCAGTTCTGCCTCCAGAAGTTGAAAGAAGCACATGGGGAAACCTGCTCATCCTGCAGCCAGAGAAAGGGAGCTCAGTGGCACTAGACAGCCTACAGTTTCAGGACTCTGGCAGAGCGTGGATGTGCTGGGGCTTTTGTTTGTTTCTTTCCTTCCTCCCAGTTTTGTTTTTTTGTTCCCTGCATTTCTCTCACGTTTCGCATCTTGTTCATATTTCTGGAATGGGACGAAACAGCCATGCTATAGTCACCTGACATTTGCATGAATTTTTGGTGTGCTGTTTATTTTTGTGTGTTGTTCTGGATGTTCCTTAGGCAATTCAGATAAATATCCAGCTTTCAATTAAGCTCCCAAACCCTTGCATTCAAAACAATATTATCTTTTCCAATTTTCTCACACTACAGGCTGAGAGTAGAATGCCTCTTGTTTTGTTGCTTACCATGATCCTGCATCACTGAAAACCATACAGATGAGTTTAGTGTTTGCAAATAAGTCAATTGTCTTTAATTTCTTTATCATGTGTTCAGTCTCTGTGATGTGACATTAATTGTGGCAATACATGTTGCTTCACTCTCTGACAACAGCATATTGACAATATTGGAAATACGGGGAATAACAGCATACTGAGAATATTGAAAGAAAATGTTTCTTTTATTTGTTGTAGTATGATAGAATAAAACTGCAGGTATTATTTTGCTAAGTCTTAACATATTGTATAGCACTGGAAGTGTGCATTCCCCAGGGATACTCTTCTTGGATGTGGACACTTGCTCAGTGTCACAAAGCCCTTTGGAGTTGGGTTTTTTCGGTCAGTGTCCCTGGGCAACTGATCCCTCGCGAAAAAACTTGACAAAAATGTCTTCTCTTAGTTTTCTTTGTTCAATACGTTGTTACCACTAGTGCTGTCCTACAACCACTGAGTGTGAACACATCAGTTACTGGTGCTCCACACAGTATTTCACAGCAACAGCTTTCCCTGACAGGTTCTTATCAAATGGTCAGGATTTGATCAATTGTATTCTCTTTGCTTTCGCTGTAGAGTCATTTTCTCTGGAGATACCACACAATTAAATTAGCAGACTTAACAAATGCTAATAGGAGGCTGGCCAATGCTTACCTGCAGAACAAAACCCTACAGAATAGTTAATACCCCTTGACAGAGAATAGAAATCTGTATGGAGTGGAAACTGTGGCTGTTGTCTCTCCTGTTATCAGATTCAGACCTGGTTTTGGTTATAAATGTTACCTTCCCATCTCCAAGTATAAACTCTGTGATTTTGGTTACTAATCACATAGCTGAGATGGCGACTCTGGATTACCAAGTTCTCTGCAGCAGCTGTGGTGAATAGTTCAGGAGTAAATTACAGGATTATATGCGTTTGCATAATGGGCCCTCATAGATCTGCACATAGCAATCAAATTAACAAATACCACTTTTATATGCTCCCTTAGTACCAACATATTTGCAGTCTTTCTGTGGGTTAATCATGAACAGGCAAAGGTCTGAGCTTGTGGAATAGCACATTCATTGTCAATTGTAACTCATGAGTAAACTTGCAGGAGGAATTGCCATTAAAATACTTCCTTTCTCTGCTTGGTGAGGTGCTCCCACAACTTTCAGTGCTTTACTAGCAAGCTGCATAGGACTAGTACATTTAGGGTAATAGGATTCCTGTTGGCTCAGTTTTTAATGTTTTATGAGTCAATAAAAACCACTTGAAAGAATTTAGTGACACAGGCAACACACATTTTATTTCCTGACAACTGAGTTCTGCATTGTTTTCATAGGAGTAGGATTAACTAAGGTTTTTTTAAAAACTTTGCCCCAGAAGGAAGTATCCCAATCACAGTTATTTGTGTTTTTAAGCACTGAAACTTGGCAGTAGAACTTGTAGGAATTTTTCAGTGATCCAAAAAACCCTAAATATACATGTATTTAGGTCTTCAAGAGTGTTAAAGAATTGTGTTAACTGGGATCAGTGGCCCCACAGCACACTCTGTATGTGTGTGTGTGTGTGTGTATGACCTGAGGATCTGGAAAGAGCTCTGTCTACAGAATATTCCACAAAAGTTCCATCCAGAGAGGAAATCACAGCCATCTGACTGTAGTAGAATGCTTACGCTGCTGAGGCTCTCCAGCCTGACTCCGTATTCAGACTTCCTTTAGAAAGGGAGGAATTAGTCAGCAAACAGCAAAAGCATTTGCTGTCTATACAGTTTGGACTAAGGATCATCTGGAAATAGTCATGATGTGATACGGCCAGATTTTCAGACATGAAAATCTCTATTTCCATGAACTTCAAAGGAGCCATACTAATTTTCCAGACCCATGGGTCTGACCTCTGCATTTTATTTCAACTTTCACATTGCATTCACTACCTTCGATACCCCACCTTTTGCCAAATGAAGTTATATTTAGCCCTTTGTCCGATATTTTATGTTAAATTCAATTTTCTCACCACCAGTATTCAACCAGTAATACCTTTGTTCATGATTTTGCAAAGCCATGAAAAGGAAAAAAAAAATTAAAATGTATTTTAACCTCCCCTTGGTAAACTTTTGTAAAGTGTATAGCTTGGTAATTTCTGATGCCCCAAAATGAGGAGGTAGGAAACAATGATCATGGGGGTTCAGTCACCCTGACTGTGACAGAAGGGTAGGGCAACAGGACTTCACACCATGTCACTACACATGTGGAAGAATGGAAACTAATTGGCCTGGGAAGAAGGAACAATTTTCCTATAAACTGTAAACCAGCACTCACAGACCACTAAACTCACCAATTGCTTTCAGAAATATAATGAAGCCTCATGGTGACATGAAACCTTAGACACTTGTTTAATTGGATGCCAGACTAAAGAATACTGAACTGGTCATTCTGGGTCAAACAGAAGTCCCATCCAGCTTAATATCCATTTTCTAATACTGGCCAGGAGCAGGCTCCTAAAGGAGATTATAAGAATGAGGCATGTAGAGAGCAATTTTCTGGATGGATGCTCCCAGCTCCTGTATGTCAGCCAGGTACTGTGTTCTTGGGATACCTACAGAGCACCCAGGTGTATTTGGGGTACATTTCCCCCCACAATGGTAGGCGGGGTTCAAAACAGACAAATACATATTTTTTGCTCTGGCCTGTCTGCAGGTAACACCCCGCCTCCACCCTACTCACCAGTGCACTGTGTTAAACACAATTTCAAAACATTTTTTGAGGCTTGAAATAACTGGATTTCCCTGGGCTTTAATTTACCACTTGACTAGTTTCCTATTTAACCTTTCGCTTCAATCCTCATTTCACAGCATGAAATGATACCCCTGCACACCATATTTCTCTTTTTGAGGCAAGCCTACCAAAATTATCTTTTGCTTGGATGTGATGGGAAATGCATGCAACTTTCTGAAGCAACTCAGTGAAAACAACGTATTACTCAGAGAAAATTCTCAGTGAAGTTTGAAGCTGAGAAACTTTGATAGGAGGAATGGCATATCAGACACACTATATCCAAAGTTCCACTTATTTAGAAAGGAAAAGGCATGAAAACTTTCCGGAAGAACAGTCTTTCCCAAACCCCATTTGTGAAAGATACCTAAGTCTGTGCCTGGCTTTAAGCAAAGTAGCTGTCATAGAAATACTTCTGTGCTTAATATGATGCCTGCTAAACCACAGATTTAACCAGGTACACTGTAATTAAACACACTACTCTTTACAGCATGAGCTAAACACAGATAAAACACAGCAGAGAATCTTACCACTGGTTCAGGCATTGATTAGACACATCTCAATTTTCTCACTGGATGAAAGACCTTAAAACAAAGCTGCAGTGACTGTACACCCTCTCTCACACTCTATTTATTCATTTTTGCTTGGGATTTAAATAAGAAGAGTTATGGACAAGACAAAGCCCACACAGAGTGTCGTCTCCCCACATGCAATATATTTTTGTTTACTGGTGCTCATCTAGCTGATTTTCATGGGCGGCAAAAGCTCCAATTGAACCAGGGCACTTCTGAATTAGCTGTGAACATGTGTGTGTCAGGAGGTATGTACATAGGGGAAGTCTCATCCTTCATTTTGTATATTAATGACAGAATAGGTCCAAACAATTTCTGCATTTAACAGCAGGACATTTAGCTGAGCTCTCAGTGAAATGCACACAAAAAATGTACATCTGCATGTGTGGTCCATGGGGCTAGACCTGTTGGTGTGTTTAGACAAGAGAGAATATCCTCGGTCAGTCTAGTCGCAGTTGTCCCATCACATAATGGGACTGAGTAAAAAAGCGTAGTACTGATCAGAGTGCTTATGTCAAAGAAAGGGTGGTTTCAGTTCTAGTTCCTGCTCTCCTAAGTATTTCACCAGTCCACAATTTTTTGCAAAGGTGCCTAAGAGCCTGACTGGCTCCTGAGAGATGAGAGAAGTGCACTTACATCTCTTTACACAGATGAAGGAACTGAGCTCAGGTTTCTCCCTCTTGGGGAGAGGACATTTTCCACCACTGGTCTGTTAACACAGGCAGAAGGGAAACAGTCTCTTGTTACATCCCTTTTCAAATAGCATCTCCTCTTTTTCTGGTGTTTTTGTTTGAATGCACCTCCTTGTAGCATGGAGTTGAAAGCCTCCTAAGCTTCAATGAGAAATATTGTTTTACTGTTAACATTTTGTTGGTTTCTTGCCTAACAGACATGGCAGTTGTGATCCCCACCATCAAGCACTGAGGACTCCTCAGGTGATGAATGTGGAGCCTGTGTGCCTAACTTGGGATATTGTTTTGATGGTCAGATCATGAAGAGTTTGGAGCTCCACAGCTGAGAGCTGTTTGGTCTAATTCCCCTCTCAGTTCTAACTCCTTTGCCCCTTCTGTAAGGAAAGAGGCTAGTAGCTTTGCCACACAGCCACAGGGGTGTTTTGAAGATCATATGTCTTGGAGATTGCATACCATTGAGATAATCTCGTGGAGAAGGCTGTAAACACCTTAGAGGGCAGTGTAGGCAGAGCACACTCCAGAGTGCTTGTGCAGGACCAGATGATTGCAAAAGGAATCTGTTTTCTTCACAAAGCCGGTGGAGCAAGGACAGCACAAAGTGGAGCCCTTGGTGACCCATCAGACTAGCTAAGTGATTTAGTCAGGGACACTGGGATAATCACAGACCTCGGTTAATTGCACTCTCTCTGCAGCATAATTTTTGGTCCTACAATATGGCAGGGATGCAGGCTGGTGCCAGTGCTCTGTCAGTCAGCTTACTGCAGGACAGGTCAGCTTGTTGCTGCAGCAGAGGGAGGTCACAGGGAATCAGAGAATCCAGAATTCTACCATGCTCATCATGTTAAGACTAGGCAAGGTACAGACATACAGACAAACCTGTGTGACATGGTGGCCCAGAGACAGAAATAACAGTACTAAACTCACTGGGCAGAGCACAGGTTGAGACTGCTGAGCATGCAGGTACAGGCTTGGAAGGGGTTGGTACCAACATCTGTTCTGGTAAGAGTCACCACAGAGATAGGGACTGTGTGCTCATTGTGATGGGGTACAAATTAACCATGGATTTACGCATAGAGTGTGCCAGTCTAATTTGGAAGACCTGTTGGCCTATTGTGAGTGCTCCAGGACAATGGGGATTATCACACTTGGCCACTGAACTCTTGCCAACAGAGAAAAATCAGTCTGGATCCAAAAAAATTATGTATTTAATGTGAATTTGTTAAACTGCATTAAAGTTCTGTTTCAGCATTTTTAATCAAAGCTGCTTTTAGTGTGATTAGACTTCATTACCTTACAAAGAAAATTGGTCTGAACTTAATTTCATAATTTTTTTTGTCCTGAATTAGAATATCCACCCAGCAATTGAATGAAGTTTTAATATACACTTTAAAAATTAATTTGGATTTTTTTCCGTGAGAGCACAATGTCTGGACTGAACACTTGTCAGTGGAGTCACATCGATGAAATGAGACAGCTATCAGTCTTCACAGTCCTCACTGCCAGTGCTGGAGTAGTTTGGATTCAAACAGGGGCTGCCAAATTATTCCTATTAATAGATTTTCACCTTCCATGCCTTTTTTACTTAG
Organism: Lepidothrix coronata; assembly: GCF_001604755.1. Lineage (NCBI taxonomy): Eukaryota > Metazoa > Chordata > Aves > Passeriformes > Pipridae > Lepidothrix > Lepidothrix coronata. The sequence goes on along the minus strand of NW_016690278.1, from coordinate 1,764,699 downwards.
TTATTTTCACAGGCCATATCCTTGGTTATAACTATTGACATTTTACAGGAGTGTAGTAGTCTGTAGAAATTTTGGCTGGATGTGTTTCTGAGGAAGATGCTCATTAATTGTACAAAAATATTTTTTCATTCAGCCCACGCCAAACAGCATCAATGTCTTGCACACTAATGAGGCTAGAATTGTTTATATATATATATATATAGTTGTGACTGGATGATCTAAAAAGTTCTGAAACATTACATGCTAAAGTACCAATTTATCTTGTGAAAGTTTCCTGAAGTTTCACAATTCAGTCTGTTAAAACTGTTGGTAAATTGGAGGCCATCAGGTCTTGTTTTGTAGGAACATATATACAGAGACGTGTACAAACAACTCTGAAATGTGCCATTTCCTGAAAAGAAACGTTACTGGGATGTCATCACCTGTCACAATTGCTGCTGTTGCCAAAGATGTTGGCTTGACCTTTAAACCACTGTTGGGATGCTTTTGGGTAATCAAGATTCGCATCTTCATAACGTCAGTAGAACAAAAGGTACTGTTATCCTGAGTCAGCTGAGTTGATGACAAAGACCTGGTGCTCAGCTGATGACAGAATTTCGAGTCCAGCTTAATATAAGAACATGTTTCATTCACAGTTATGGTTACCATACATCTTTACTCTTTAATTCTGTTTAGGATGGTCTTTCTTACTCTTTCCTTGCTACCAATGGAGGAGCAACAGGCAGTTTATGCAGATAGTCTTCCTACCTGTCTTCATGGGTTTTAAATGACCACAAAACGAAGAAAAAGAGAAAATGGCAGTCCTGAGTTTAAGAGAAGACGGAGAATAGGGTTACGCTATGAATTTAATTGTTAATTCAGGAACCGATTTTGTTAAATGAGTACACTTTCTGTAAGGAAAATAAAAAGTGTTAAACCATTTTTTTGCTCTCTTGGTAAGGCATTGGAATTTCTAAGTATTTGTAATTAGGCCCCTTTTCTATGACCAGAATATTTGTAAAAATGAACTTAGAAGCAAAAAAAATTCAGATTGTTGACATTTTATTCAACCGTTTGTTACTCTGGAGCACTTTTTGTTTATTTTTGTTTACTGATCTATCTCTTTTTCCCTGCATTACATTTTGCAGACATGTGTGTATATATATATATATATATATATATATATGAGTGAAAAATTAGACTTAGCAGCATTCTGCATTCACTTCATGTGATGTAAATAATTTCACAAAGTGTAGAGGTTACCAACAGTGAGATGAGCTTGGGCATAGCCAGATCTTAATTTTTATACTGAAGAAGGGGACATGAATGGAGAGAACAAGAAGATGAATGAGTAAAAACTTTATACGTGGTCTCTGCCTGTGTGTTTGTGACATGCAGGTAGCATTCCTTTACCTGTCCTGTGATGAACCAATCATGAAAGTACCTGAAAGTTTGACTGGTCTTCCCCAAGCAACTGTGTAATTTTTATGAGATTGGGAAACGTGCCTGGGCTATGGCTTCCACTCCACTGAAATCATGTAAATGGTTGCATCGCTCTATTTCCAGAAGTCCAAAGTGTCCTTTGGCTGTAGGAACTGTCAGCTCAGAAGACTGTTGTACATAGGGCATTTTCTGACCAACCTCTGACAAGCCAGCTCTCTACTCACAGTTCTGAGGGGGTAAAATGGCAATTTTAGTGTAGTGTTAAATCAATTGCTACCCACTCTGTTGAAGTGTCTCATAGCTGTCGATAGCAAAAGAGGAGAGGCAGTCTTACGTGCTACAAGCAATGCCTAATTCTTTGGCATTGATGTATACAGAAGTAAATCACACCCTTCTGCAGTGGATCTATGACACATTGCCTAAAATGAATTATAACCTTTCTTCTCGGAATAGTAGGCTTATTCCAGAGCACATTTCTGATACGTTTTTTCAAGAAATTTCCCACTTCTAACAGAAAAGGTGCCAGAATTCAGGATTCTGGGGTATTGTTCTTAGGCTTTCATTTTTAATGCGTTCTCAGGCTGCTGGGGTCTTCCCCCAGTATCACACTGCCAAAAAGAAAGAGTCTTTTTGGGGGGGGGGTGTCCATCCTGCGGCTTGCTCGCAGGGCCTCAGTGCTGATAACTCTCTGAGATGACGGATTAATGCTAATGAACACGGCCTGAAGGTAATGTTTACTTTGATTATTTAGATTTTGCAGTGTACAGAAAACCGGGTCACACCGAGATTATTTAAAAGTACACTTCGATAGCCAGCAGTCCCTTACGTTTTGCCAGGGTAGGCTCCCTCCTTGCTGAGTAGTGACCCCTTAAGGAAATACCGAGTTACTGCCGCAGTAGTATGTTTCCCATCTCCAGCTGTTCTTCCGTGAGGCTTACCCTTTCTCCCCGCCCTGCCTGGGGCTTATTCCCTCAATTTCGGTGCAGCACGTTTGAGAAAGGATATCGTAACGCTGCCAGTCAAGAAATCCAAAATGTGACTCGAATGCGTCTGTAATTTTTCGTGTTAAAAATTGTACCCATGTCTTTCCTTCTCCACTTGCTCTCCCCCCACCTTGATTTGATTTGTTCACTAATGCTGTTATCACCAGGACTCTGAGGAAGTATAATTTCTTCGACTTAATGTTTTGCAGTCGGTGTAGTTCGCTGCTCTTCTTTCACCACAGTGATAGGACTGAGATAACATTGGGTTTTTTTTCTGTTTGTTTCAAAGTCCAAATGCTGAGAACTCGAAAGCCTGTTTACCCACTGCTTCTTCAAAAGCTTCTTGCTGCAAGAGAGTGTCTTGAAAAAACCTAGCCTCAAAACTTTCAGCCAAGAAGAGGAAGAACCCAGTATATATCGGGTTCAGAGTGTTTTGTCTTTTTGGGTCTCGATATGGGAAAATTTTTTTAATTATTTCAATCTAAGAATAAAGAAAACCAACTCGAAAGCACCTTTTGTGCATGGTGATCAGTGTAAGTGGTTTTTTTTCAGTCTAAGGGACATGCATAACTGTCTCCTCAAGAGAAGGTAGAATCACTAAGGACTGCAAAGTAGCAATCCTAGTTTTAGATTCTGATCCCATCTGTTTTTCTATGTTGCACGACCTTTCCAAGCATACAGGGAAAACCTTCCATTGCGGGATTTTAAGTAGTTTGCGCAGATCTGTTCTGTAACTTTTCAGAGTGTTGTGTTTCCCACCTAACGGTGTTCAGTGTAACTCCTACCGATAACAGTTATCTGCACCATCAGGGAATACGGTGCTGAGCAATTATATACAGATGCCTTAAGTTTTCCAGATGACGGTGAAGTTCAGTTTGGTGCATTTACACTGTTACCAGTTACTTTACCGCTGTCTCGAGTACGGCTGTATTGGGTGAAGCTTCATCCATGGACTGCAGCCAAGCTCTACCTGGCCGACACTCTCGGTTGTGAGAACTGGTGGTTCTGGCATCAGCCCCGTGAGAAGTCACCGAAGTAGAAATGGACGCACACTGAGAACAGTGTGACCTCCCCGGGGGCAGGACCCCCTTGCAAATCACCAGGAGAGGGAGCGCACGTTAGTCTTGCAAACCCCCCCTCTCCCGTGAGCATCCCCCGCCGCCGGGGGGAGCGGCGCCGCCGGTAACCTCGCAGGTTAAGAGGAAGCCGCAGCTTTAAGCAGGTGCCCAAGCGGCAGGGTGCAAGCACCCTGAGGAGCGCCGCGGACGCCTCTCGCTTTCTCCGACCCCTCTCTGCGGCCACCCGTGGCCCCCGGGAGAGGGCCCGCGCCTGTCCCCGCGGCGCTCCCGCACGCTGTGCCCCGCTCTGCCGAGCGGCGGGGCGGCACCAGGCTGCGACACCGCCCCGTCCTGCCCTGCCCGGCCCTTGCCCCGCCCCGGCCCGCCGGGGCCGCGGTGCCTGCGCCCTCCCCGGGGCCGGGGCCGGGGCCGGGGCCGCCCAGCGCCCTGGGGCCGGGGAGGCTCCTCCCGAGAGCAAGCGAGCGGTGCCCGGGGCGGGCGTTAGTAAGGCGTGTGCCGAGGGGGTGTGTACGTGGGCTGGAGTTTATTTTTATTATTAGGAAAGAAAGGAAAGGGAAAAGAAAAACGGAAAAAAAAAAAAAAAGGGGGGGAGAAGGGGGGGGGGGGGGGAAGGAAAAAAAAAAAAAAGGCCCGGAGAGGAGTTTCCAAAAACTTCCAAGGAACTCGCAGCTCCAAGTCTCAGGCGGCAGGCACGAGCGATGCTGGAGCCTCGGGCGCTCCGGGAGCCGACAGCGTCGGCCGTGGCGGCGGAGGGGGCGACCGCGGGGATGGCGGAGGCTACGGGGAGCGCGGTGCCGGCCGGAGCCGGGATGGCCGAGAGGAAAAAAGCCGGCAACGGCAGGAAGGGGAGGAAAGGCAAGAAGCCCGCTCCGCCGGAGGAGGGCGAGGCACCCGGGTCCGCCACAGGTAAGCCCGTCGGCAGGTGCGGTGGGAGCCCCGCGCGGAGCCTCCGCGCCCTTCCCGCTCCCGCACGTAGCGGGCACATTCCCGGCCCCCGCCGCCTGCCCGGCCCGGCGGACCCTCCGCGCCCCGGGGCGGGTGCTCGCCCAGCTCCCGGCCCCGTGGAGCGGCGCGGGCAGCGGCGCTGCCTGGAGTGCCTCGGCTGTCCGACCGCAGTTCGGTCTTGCTGTCCTCCTTCCCTCCCACGGGCCCCGAAACCCTGCGAGGCTCTCAGTCAGCTGTCGCTTTCTTCTTTTTTTTTTTTTTTTCACCCCTTCATTTTTTGGAGGGCGTGAGGCTATCTCTCCTATTACAAAACAGGTTTTCTGTCCCTTCCTTTCCCCAGAAATCAGTTGGCTTAGTTGAACAGATGACAAACTTTCATGCTGGGTATTTTGTCTAAACTTGCAGGTATTACTCGGGGGTGATCAGAGAGGACATTTCGCTCGCTTAGCAGCACGTGTTGCTTCTCTTATGCCTCCCTAGTATTAAGCGCAAGGATTCATGCCACTGATGGCTCGTGTTCTGTAGGTGTCCAGGAGCAGGACTCTGTGGGTCGACCCAAAGGAAGGGTCACAGCTGAGCAGACTGCCCCACTCATCATAGTTACTTATTTCTGTCAGCTGAATGCTCCGGTCAAGATCAAGACTCCCAGTGCTGTACAAACACATATGAGCTCATGATGCTTTTCCTAGAGAGCTTGTATTATGCCACCTACTTTGTCAGAAAGCCTAGTGGTATCTACAGATACACTGACCTTTTTGCAAAAACAATGTATAGCTGCAGTTACTGTTTAGTTTAGCAGCTTCTTTGAATTCCGTCTTGTTTGGAGACAAATGTTTTAAAAGAAGCATATGAAAAGCAGTCAATTTTCTATTTTGGGTTTGGGGTTTTTTTTCCCTTTGGGTTTTTTACCTATACAGATAAATTAATAGAAAGCCCGCTAGGGTAAAACTTTCTAAATATACCTATATTAAGTTTGCTTAGTGCATTGTGACCAATATGATGCTGGTCTAGACTTCAGCCATCAGCCCTCGGGGAGGATGCGTGTGATTCAGAGCTGAAGGTATCCCTTTGGGCTAATACTCTTTACAAACTAGCACTGCCCAATGTATCCTCTTCTTTATGTTGCTTGGAGACACAGTTCACCCAACCTCTGCTCAGCACTGGGTGTAAACGAGTTTCGGGTACAGCAGGGGAGGTTTCCCTTGTTATGCCAAGCTAGAGACAAACACTTTGTTTGACCTCCTTTTTTTCTTTCACCGGGTTTTTATAATGCTGCTTGCTGTTACATTATGCAAGCATTGTAAGTATCTCCTCCTAAAACTAACCTCCTCTTGGAACATTAAAACCTCTGGCAAACGTATCTGTGACAGCTGGGCTATTTGAAGTGTTGGGGGTTTTTTTGTTTATGTTTTTGGTTGACAGAAAACAGGAAGACAGTAACAAGTTGGACAATTTGTGACAGGAAAAGTCTGTCAAGGAGACATGCATTTTCCCACTGGGTATCTCAGAGTCCCGTGGCATCTTATCCCATTTTTGCAGGAAAACTTTCTTTTCCCCGCTCTGCAGACAGTTTTCTTTTTCCAGTGCAGCAGGCTGCTGAGGAAGTAGTGAAAGGAGTTGTGAAACAGAAGACATAGTCTTTGAGTAATCCAACCATGTCGACTCTGAACTAAGTAGAGATTTTGGGGAATGTGGTCTTTTTCTCTGATGAGGGGAGCTAGAATAACAGTTAAGAGGATCCACACAAACAAATGTCACCTAAAGTTTAGGTATTTAAGTGTGTTTAATGCCCACTTCTGGTGGTCTGGTCATGTCTGCCATGGATGAAAATCTGAAAGGTGGCAAGTGTAGATTGAGGTTCATCAAGGCAGGATTCACATCATGCCAGCTCCTAAGATTTGCTAAAACTCCAGAAGGTAAAGTTCCTTAGTAAGCCAAAATATGTCAGTTTTTGAACCAGAAATAATCCACTTTCCTGGCAAGTCCTTACCTCTGTTCTCCAAGGCACCAGTATGTTTTTGTAGGTATGAAAGAGTACCGCCTTCATCCATACCTGACATTACTAGTCAAATGTTTCCTGTGTGGGCAAGAACTGAGCATTCTTCTATCTTATGTAATTAAAATCCCATCCCTTCCAAGATGAGTGTATGTGGCAGGATAGTTCCCATGGGTAGCTAATCCGTGTAGTCTGTCTAATGGGAGAATGAAATACAGCATAACCCATCACTGTACACTTGACTCACAATCAGATAATGTCACACTGGCAGTGTGACATAGATTTTATCTCATCTGTTACTTAAGGGTATTTTCTGGTCTGAGGGGCATTTAAAACAAGAGCTGATATTTCAGAAGAGAAAGAGCAGAAAGATTGGTTAATGTAAAATATAGCAAGAGAACAGCTTTGCATTTCATGTCATGGACTTTTATTCTCTCTGTTCAAGCATATTAGAGCTTGAATTAATAACTGGTCTACTTATATAAACTTAGTAGGGACAATATGAAGACCTTCTGACTTTGATGGGACAACAATTTCTCCTTTTCACTTATAGTTTGGCAGCCATACCTGATAATCAGTTAGTGTGTTTAGAACGTGCAGTCTGAGAGGCCACGAAACACTTTTGCTTTTTAGTTACCTGCTTTCTTTAATTGAATTATGTCAGGATTTGTACCCTCTGTTGTATTCTTCTCTGTGAGTAGCCTGAATCTACTTGTGGTCTCCCTTACAAAAAGCAGTGATTTGCAGATAATCCTCAGTTTTAAGATCTGGCACTAGCACAGAAATCTGCAGCAGGTGTTCAGTTTTTTCTTAGTGCTGTTTTTTCCGATCATAGCTTCTCTCAACTTAGTCTGCTTTTGGCTGTCAAAGTACATCATACATATTTCAATCCTGGGTCTGAAATAATTGTCTTATTGGTAACTTGTCAACAGGCTGAGAATCAGCTTTATTATCTGTGGAAAAAAGTGTATGAGAAAATGTTTCTTTACTATATTCTGTCACAACTCTCTTGGGAACTCCAGAACTGCCATTGGAGAAGGAAGTTAGTTATTGGAAGAGGAGATGAAGTGGCTTTGGCCTGCTCTGCTCACCTGCACAGTGGTAACACCAAAAAAAATCTTAGTGTTTTCCATTGGCAGGTGAAGTCTGGGCTCTGTTACAAAAGTTTGGGGAGGTCCATATTGCTATGGTTTCTTTGTCACTAAAATGACGTAGAAGAACATTTACCTCCACTCGCTATAAGTGGTCTCAAACAAACTGATTCTGTCAGGCTTGTGTCAAGTGCAGAGTGATCGTACCTTCCTTCAGCAGGGAACTCTGGACCATGATAAATACAGGGGGTGGAAAGCTGAGGAGACAGTATTATAAATGGACAGGAGGTTATAGTTTTTCTCCGAGTCGTATCACCAAACTGCTATGCCGACTGAGTATGCAGACAGGCTCAACAAATCTGCCAGCAGGGCTTCCTAGGGCATTGCCAGCACACTGAAAATACATCCAACCTGGGCAGGGAAACCTAATGCAGGAAAGCTGAGGTTGGGTGGCAGTCTTCCCCTCACAGAGGCACTGCTCTTGACTTAGGGTGTTGTTAAAGCAGAAGCAGGGAGACTTGGACTGGGCCCACTGCATAAGGTGGGGCTACTGAAGTGAGAGAAAGGAATCAGCCCTGCAAAAATTTCTCCTGGTACACCACTGAGGTGGTGTAACAGCACATCAGCTGCCCAGCCTCTTTGTCAAGTGTTTCCAGACACCCTGGGGAATGTGAGTTTTCAGGTGGTTCTGCTTAGCAGAGAAGATGAGAGAGAGGTTGCTGGGCTTGAAAGGACAAAATGTGAGAAGATGTCAAGCATTTCTGAGGAAAAAACCTTGATTGTGTGCAAAGACTGACAGTGCTGTCAGAGCAGTGAACTCTGGCCTTGGGTTATGTCAACCACTCTCTAGTTCAGTAGCAGTGATAGGAAGAGCAAGGCTCCATAAGAATCTGATGCAGAAACGCAGTTCATGAGGGAAGAGGGAAGAGCCTCAAAGATGGGTCTCAATCACCATTTCAGTGAGGTAACCTCAGCAGCGTTGTCCTGAACACATCTGCACTTACTGAGCCCAGAGAAGAGAGGTTGCAGACATTGACATAGAAAATAAATACCTCCTATGAGAAGTTTAATTTAGAATTAGATAAAATGCCAGAGCTTTGAGACTACTTGACCGAATAAACAGCACAAAGTTCAGATGAGATGAGTGTGACGGAGCAGAACCTTTGAGTGTGTCCTGGTAGCAGGCTTGGTTGTCTAAGGAAGAAACTGTTTTGAGCATATTGTAAACCAAGTTTCATGTCAGGGCTTGGTTGGGAGGATTAAAGCTCAGTCTGAGGATTGCTAAGTTTAAATTGATACTCAATATTCGTAAAGAGATATCAGAAGATGAATCAATATTTTGCATTAATTGAAGACAAGAGCCTTGGAGATGGAATGAAAGCTGTGATATCTGGTAAAACCTGTCCACTTCTAGAGAGAAACTACTGCTTAGAAGGAGTAACAACTTCTGGTTTTTTCAGGCCAAAATATTTGTGTGCTGCTGGTATGCATGTACATTTTTGGGGGAGGAAAGTCCCTTTACCTGTGTGCAATACCTAAATGCTCCAAACATTTCACACAATCTTCAGAACATTTTTGAGAGTGAATCCTTCAAAAAGCATGTGAATGTGTTCATGTTTTTTTGAATAAATGAGATTAGTCACCATTCAAACTTTTTTGACTTAACACTACAAGTACTACTTGACTGCAGCCATGGGAATGCAAACAGAATTGTGAGGACATACCAGTACAATTGTCCAGCAAATCCTTCATGTGTACAGAAAGATACTCCTGCTGTGAAATGAATCCAGAAACTGTACTGAACTTTGTGCTAATATTGATAGCTGGGGAAGGATGAATAAAATTTTTTGTTTGGTGCAGAAATGCCAAGATCTGCTAAGATGTGCAGGGATTTTAAAATGTGGCAAAACATGTGAGCTGATTTAAATCTGAGTTTGTCTTCTTGGATTTCTAGAAAGGCAGTAACTGAAAAAGAAGGAAAAAAAGGTGGAGTGAGATAGTTTAAAACATCACTCATGAGTTAAAAAAAAAAAATCCTATGCAGCTGATATTTCAGGAGACTTCAACCCTCACTATTTGGAGCAGCTCACTTTTAATCTCCTCTATTGAGTCAAAGTCACGGGGTTTGCACAAAAACTTTTTGGATGCTCAGTTTGTGAATGTCTAGCCACAAAAATCGCAAGAGAAGCTGCTGAGCATCTTTGACAACACATTCTACTTTAGGCAACTAAGTGGCAATTTGTTATTCTCGAAGCAAGGCGAGCTAAGTGCAGAGCTGTGGAAAACTTTCTTCCAAGCATCTCCCTTCCCCTACACCCCCTTTCCAACCTATCTGTAAGCATCTGACAGTCCTTCGAGGCAGGTAGTTATAACCAAAAGCAAAACAGCAAAGAACAATTGTGTCACGGCGTGTCAGGATCTGGAAATGCTATGAATTCCTACCAAATCAGTGTTTTGCTAACATTCCAAAAGTAACAAGAGTGAATGTGCCTTTAACAGTACTGATAGTTTATCGTGTTCCGTTATGATACAAGAAAACAAACCAAGTGTCAGTATTTTGTATGAGTCATGCTAGTTGTGCAAAGAGCTGCTTGAATGTGCTTGAGGTGTTTCAGTTAACCCTCAGTTGCTCCCTCAAGTGCCCGGAGTCGTGGATTCGGCGCGGGGACGGGATCTTGTTCCCGCCCTAGGAAATCTACAGTGGCAGGCTCGCACGGGAAGAGTTACGGCGGCGGTGCCAGGGATGCACAACGCAGTGGAGAGGCGGAGGCGCCCGTGGAAGCGCTGCTTTAAAAATAACGAAAACAGTCGAACTAATAGCGAAAGGGGAACGTACCCGTCGGTGACCTGATGGGAAGAGGGGCGTGGGAGGGGTGGCCGTGGCGGTGCCGGTGCCGGCGGCGGCCGCGAGGGGGAGCGGCGGGAGCGCGCTGTGCCCGCGGCAGGCGCGGGGGGACCGTGGGGTGCCCGCCGGCCCTGGCCCCGGGGCTGCGGGGCTCTGTGCCGAGCCGTATGGGAGGTTTATCAGGGTGTTCTTCAGCCCTTTGGCTCCGTGGGTGCTTCGCCGGTATGAGAAGTTGATGTGAGGGTGCCGGCTTGGAAGGCAGCCTCCTGAAAATCAAGTTGGGGTTTTTAAGGCTGTTGTTATGTTGTAGGTCAGTGGATGTGCAGGTAAACTGGTAGACTTAAGTCCTGGAAAACACTCTGCTCTGATGTCATGAGATCAGAGTATGAAACCATCCAGTGCGAGGTCACAGGGATGTTCATGAGCATGCTTTTCTTCTGTTTTCCTTCATTCTCTCGCTTCGTCCTTTCCTCCCACACTCCCTCCACCCCTTTCTTCTTCTCTTCCTTTCTGCTTTCTTTCTTTTTCTTCCTCCCTTCTTTCCTCCCTTCCTCCTTTCCAGCCATGTGTCCCACTGTCTTCCTTTTGTGCGTTTTTGTCCTTTTCTTCGTCCATCCTTTTCTTTCTCCCTCCTTTCTTTTCTCCATCCTTCTTTCTGCCCTCTTGTCCCTCCATCCTTTGCCTTCTTTTTTCTGTTAATGAAGAACAAAAACAATGGAAGGAAAGTAAGGCAAGACATTTCACAAGGGACTGATAGAGATCTTTAACATAACCTCCTGCCTGGAGTAACTGCTAGTTTTCTATTTGCGCGCAGATTACTACTTGTATCTGGTTTTGCATTTCTGGTTGTGTAATTTTCTGCGGGAGCATTAGATTTGGGGGGAAATTGACCGTGTTATGTAGTTTGTTCACTATGGGCCATTTGACTCCTAGCTCTGACAACCAAGACCACAGGCTTCACAGGTGAGGGAGGAAGAAGGAGAAGTTAATCCATTTGTGACAGGTCACTTGGGAGTCTTTCCTCATTCTCTTTGTGCATCTCTCAGGTTTTATGAGCTGATGGTCCTTCCACCTCTGTAAGCAGGGGGAATCCAGGTCAGGCAGTTTGGGCTTGGCATTCAGACATGGACACAGGCTGAGCCTTGCTCAGTGTCTTTCTCCACCGTTAATAGCTTTCATTTCACCCTTGAGTCAGCCACATGCCATGTTCTATGGGTAATGGTTAATCCCTTTGAACACAGTTACAGAAGCATGAATGCATACTCGATATGACTAAACAGAGTCCCTAGTAACATCCAGTTGCAGAGGTGATAGAGGTTGCTACCACTGCCATTACTGCCAGAAGAGTTAAATTTTAAATCCGGTATTGGGACATCTTCTGTGTGTGTATGTGTGTGTGTGTGTGCAGATGTGATGTTTTAGTGGGATCGTTGGCTTCCACAGTGACAGACTCTTCAATTTTTCTTTGGGAAAGTCCACTGCGTTTAAACAAGAATAAAAAGGTGCTGTTCTATCAATGTATTGCACCTGTATATGAAACAGCACTGAAAACTGCTCTGTGTTATTGCATTATGTTTGGAACGGATGCCAGTAAATGAAACAAGCCCTGTTATTTTGTGAATACATTTTTTGCATGTAGTCTTGAATTTCACCAAATAGATTGGTGTTGTTTGTATCATCATAGTCCTCGAGCTCTTGCTGAAATCAATATCCTTCAAACTGACCTCTGTGGAACAACCTCGGTCTGACAGCAAGCTCCTATTGCCTACCAGCCTACAGTCTTTGCATGTCCAAGGTCACAACAGATCACAGTCTGAACTCAGCACAGAAACCAAAGTCTCCTGATTCTCAGTGTAATCTCTTTCTTCAAACTACCACGTCTTCTGGCATGTGGCCATTCTAGAGATAAGAATAACATGTAGGTATCACAAACCTGTCACTTGCCCCCCTTTCTTTTGTCTTACGGTGTGTAAAAAGATTCCTTTCCCTTTGTGAAAATGGGTTTCCTGGAGGACAGTGCGCATTCTTGATATGTCTACTGCAGGGGAGATAGAAAGACGGGATGTTTTTTTAGCTAGCATGCACATTGCTGTCCCACTGGTACTATGCAGCCACATCTGTGGCAGGAGCTGTTTCCACAGAGAGGATATAGCAATGAAGGGCATCAGAGAAGATGTCAATTGTGTCACTGTGTCAGGCTTGCATGTTCAGGGAGAGTCACTGGTAGGATTTGAGAGACCTTAAGAGAGAAGGCTGTATTAGAAAAAAATTTCATTCAGGCTGCTTCCAAGGGCAGCATGTCCCATTGCAAGAACAGAAGAGGAACTTCCCATGCAGAGCTTCCCCATTCCATTAGGAATACTATGACCTGTAAAAACTGATGTCCTAGGGCAACTTGTGCTTCCTTCTTGTTTGTACCCCCTGCTGCACTTCTGCAGTGACCAATACCACCTTTACAACAATGTCCTGATCAACTCAAGAGAAGCTGCTGTAGGAGAAGTTACTTAAGCTTTTGAAAAGCAAACCCAAAACATGGGAGCTGCTAGTTGGACCTGTTCTTGGAAAGGGTGGACTGGAAATGCAGAGGTATAAAGTGCCTCTGTCAAGCTCTAGAGGATGAATGCATCTGCCAGTGCACTTGTGGTGTTAGTTAAAATGCACTGCTTTTAAAAGTGAAGGTAGTTATGCAGAGGAAGAACTTGCTTGGATGTGTGGAAGATTTCTGTTACTCATGGCATCTGAGAGGAGGATTGCCATAATTTTTGAAAGATACGCTATAGTTCAAAAAGCTGTGGGATGAATGCAGAAATTATTGGGCGAGGGTTTTTTTATTTCTAGTCTGACCAACCTTCCGAGCAAATTATTGCCAGACTTAATGTCATAGATTCCAGGAGTCCTGGCTTCATCTTTTTTATGTTGGTACCCTTTGATTTACATAAGATTTTTAATTAAGCTTGTTGTTCACGGCATGTAAGAAGGTACTGCAAATATGCAAAAGGATAAGTGTAAGCGCTGGATGATCAGATGAACTGCAGAAAAAAGAAACTGACTGTCAGCTAGTGTGAAATTGGTGTTGAACATGGGCTTTCCTGACTGTATGAAGTGCCAGCAAGGTCAGAAATTGGGAAACTATTACAGAGCAACAGTCTGAAAGGAGAGCAGGGAGGATCTTGAAATAAGGTCAGAGTGAGGGATTTAAAATAGATAACTGTCCTTTTAACTCAGGACCATTTCAAGGATATTTGGCATTACTATTCCTTCCTTATTTCTTCCGTCTGTGAGTGAGGGTGTCTCTCATCCCATTCTGTCCTCACTCTTACAGTGAAGACCACCTGGGTGAGGAGCCTCTTTGTAGGGACCCTCCTACCACAAAATGAGCATTATTCATCCAAGCTACAAAGTCTCCTTGAGGCTCTCTTCTGTTCCATAAATGTCAAAACCCACTGGTCTCAGCAGCCAGTGTGCTTGCTTCCATCCCCAAAATGCTGTCTGCTCTTGTCCCTTCTCCAGCTCACACCTGACTGAAGCTGATGGCAGTAATGAGGCTACCCCCAGTTTCCAGGCAGGTTCCAGACAAGCCAGATCTTTGGCTGCAGCATGAGTTGTACCTAACAGCAGGATGAAGTCAGAGCTTGGTGTTATGGGGATGCCATCTTTACTGTTCTCCAAGAAAAAGAGCAAGGGAGGGGATATAATTTCTAAAAGCTCTTCAAAGAGAAGTAGCTTCATATAGGCATTTTGTTTTAACTGTATGGAATTAACTGCACAGCTTCTGCCAGTGACATCGCTTCCTCCTGAGGGGAGGTGCTGTAGGGAGATTCCCGGGGCACCAGAGGTGGCTGAGGGTGGCTTGGTCTCGGGGTGGATTTTTAAATGCTTCTCATGGTTCACTCTAGGCTTCCATGATTTTACCTCAAGTTGAATTTGAATGCAAGTGCCATCAAAGCTGAAGTAAGCTGCTAGGGCTGTATAGCTCTCCTTCAGTCCAGGGGCTGTAGTTTAAGGCCTTGGTGTCTGTTTCCCTTTTGACTGCCAACAGGTCAGACCTGTCTGCAGTGATAAGCTGTGCTGAGTGCTTGCTGCCACAGTGAGCTTGCCTGAAGATCCTCTATGGCACCAGCAAGAGGGAAACAGTAGGACAATGAGATGAAATGGCAGGAGGACATGTAATGGATAGGAGGGGTTGGGTCCACTGTTCTGTCTATGAGCTAAAGTCCCCTCTCTACTGCATATGTGATTTTGCTACATGCAGCATCCTGTCGTTGTCTTACTTGTGCCTTTTTCACCCCTCAAGTCTGTGACGAAAACTTTTCTTCCTCTGGGCATTTGGCTCAAAATCACCAGCAACTTCTGTCCAATCCCTCTCACCCATTAGAGGCAGTTCTGGGATTACCATGTCTGTGTATCACTCTGTCCTGTTGACAGTTAGGCCCTGAAAAGAAAACGATCTTCCAGCTTACTTACAAGCAAGTTGATCTGTAAGAAGTGTACTGAAACTCTCTGAACATCATAATTGGGAGTATTTGCAGACTTAAACTTGAGCACTTACCTAAGCATTCTAGTAAATGGAACTAGCTGGGGCTGTGTGCAGAGAGGATACCATGCCTAGGGCTAGGTTTCCCCTTCTCTCACCCTACACAGGTAACCGTGTATTTTAAACTCTAGGCAGGTGTCCTTCGGCAAGTCCCAAAAGGGCCAAGTGAAAATGAAGTTAATGACACTGCAAATTATTTAAACTGAGAGTAACTAGTGGACTTCTGCCCTGGAAAAACTGTGTTTGGAATAAATTGATATAATGCACTGTATCGTGTCTGCTAGTCTAGAGATGACAGGCAGAAAAAGATAATTAAATATCTAATGTTTGCTGCTGATGTTAATGGCTAACTCAGCTGATGTGTGAAATCAGGTACATGCATGTTTGGAGGTGTTTTGGCATCTTTTTCACCTTACCCTGTTTATATCAGTGAGGTGATATCTGTTTCTCATTCTACTCTCAACTACTCAGAGAAGGCAAACTCTTCCCTCCCTCCCTGAGTCATGCTAGAGCAGAATCAGCGCAAACATCTATTCAGACTTGTGCACACACATACATTCTGGTCCATCACAACTGCAGCAAAAGAGGAATTAATTTTAAGTATTCAAGACCTCCTGGAGTTATATTGCATCAGAGAATTTCTCCACTGAGGAAGTGTCAAGAAAAGAAAAGGCTTCTTTTCGAAGCCATTTTAAACTCATGACTCCATAAAAATGCTGGAGCTCCTGGAGAGACCTCCTTGGAGAGTGGTCGTGTGAAATATACCAACAGCTGGATGGCACAAATTTGGAAAACGCTGCTGGCCTTAAAGAATAAACTGAAAGCTGCTATGAGAAAGCAGTGCATTTTCCCAAATAACCTTTTAATTCTGTATTAATGTTGTAAATGGGAACAAATGCACACTTGATAGTGTGGGGAAACAAGGTCTTCATGGAAAAGCAGAAACCTCCCCACATAGTTCAGCAGGAAATTGTGGAAATGTCCAGAATGATGAATTCACTTTGATTTTTATTTTCTTCTCTTTTAAAGCTGTAGTTATTAAAGTTAACAACTGCCTTGAAAAATTAAAGAAATATCAAGCAGCCTTGGGACTGCCTTGTTTCATGGCATGTTTCATTATGTTTCTCACTATCAGTTTCATGGCAAAATCCAGTCCATTTCAGATCAATGCCAAAGACCCCAGGCACAGGTAAAAACTATAAATCACTTCAAAGTTGAGGGATAAGGAACAACTTGAGGTATTTAGAACTGAAGTTAATTTTGAGGCTGTTTTCATTGACAAAACCATGGTGACTGCTGGCTCTAAACCAGGGAGTAGATAAGATAAAAAGCATGACAGGATTACTCTCCCAGTGTTTGCACATCCTTCTCCTGACCATCAACAGGGTATATGTGGGTCCAGTAAGAATGCCTGAAGTTTGTAATCTCTGTTCCAGCGTAAAGCCCCATCTCAGTAGACCCAGATCCCACGAGGAGCCTGTCAAGGTTCCCATCCACTTCCAAGTCCTATCAGAGGAGCAACAGGCAGCTTTTGCATCTGCTTCACACCACAAAGGTTCCCAAGAATCTCACCTAACTAGTGGTACCTCCTTTCACTGCAGCTTGCTGACCTGTAGGGCGTTGCTATGGCCAAGGGCATCACAGCCAATGACTTCTGGTTACATTTTTTTTTGTATTTCTTTTCCCATACACAGCTGCAGCTGGAGATGGGGTACTAGGCTAGTCCAGCTTTTTGTCTGATTAGCACGGTCATTTTTGTGTGTGCTGAAACATGCTTGAGGACAGACTGAAGAACAGGTTTGAGGGCCTGTTTGACAAGGGAGAATGTTGGGTGTGTGGGATCTTTCAAGCCAGAGTGGAGGATATGCGCTTGACCAGGAACGAATGTGTCAGCATTTCAGGGCATCCTTCCTTATGCAGCTGCCTATTTCTTATGTTTTCAGTGCTCTGCTGCTGCCCTGTACCTGCTACATCTCTTTCCCCAGAACCACTATCCGCATTCTAACTCAGCTCTTGCCTGAAGCATGCTGTATATAATGTTTCTAGGTAGGAATGTGGGGGTGGAAAGACCACATGAGGTCATAAAGTTTTTTTGGAGTTGCAATTTGATCCAAAAAGTGAATTACCAGGTGCTTCTTTAGAGAAGGATTGGAGGTTATATTTAAATACCTCATTTAGTAAGGCCTTTTACTCCAGAAGAGAATCAATTCCATTTATTCTCTAAATGTGCATTTGTTTTACCATAGCATAATTCTAGGATGATGTTTAAATTGATCAGTAGATTGAACTTAACAAATTAAGAAATAAAAAAAAATAAGAAGACAATGCTACATATCATTTTTTCTTAAGAGGGTTTTACCAGGCTACTGAGTAATAAAACTTTAAAAAGGCAATGCATTTCAGATATTCATTTTCATAAATTTACCTTTACTTTACAGAGAAGGGATAGAATAGGGGTAATGTCCCAGTGCTGTAATCAGCACTTGAACTCTCAGGGCCAGGGTGGATACAGCATCAGTCAGTAGGCTTTAATCAAGGAGGGGCGCTAGAAAATCTTTGCTAGCACCCTACAAATATATTTGCTGTTGCTGAAATGGTTGTTACCTCTCAGGGAGGCTACTTGTAACAGAAGGTTCATGAGAGAGGTGTTACACTCCCCTAAGCTGTAAGCAGGGCTGCAATTGGTCGTGACTCGTGTGGGAGGCTGCTGGGTCTGCTCCTCGGCAGACAGGGCTGCTGGAAACACAGGTTGTATTTTCTTTCTGCTGTGTTTCTGAACAGCACCATTTAGCGCTGGTCCCCTACACACTTGTTCAGGCATTGAGCAGGAAGAATCAGCTGGAGGCAAAAATGGCACCACTTGTGCATGCACAGAAAGCAACAGTCTATGGTCAGTGGTCTGCTTATGCAGGGACACCTGGAAAGCTCATCCAAGTGAGCTTTTAAAGTGCATACATTAAGCCATTGGATCACCATTTGCCCTTTTTTTGGCCTTTTTTTTTTTGTTATTATTTTTTAACCTAGCTCTAGGCCACACAGAACTAAGATCGCTATTTCTTAAGATGTGTCCCCACCATAGCGTAACTGAAGCACTTTAGATTCACGCTCTGCTCTGCGTTAGTTCAGCTGAAGTTTTGTAGTCTATTCTTGTGTTAACAGCCCTAAAACGCCTTCCCTGTGCTAGGGAATGAGCCTGGGCTAAGACTCTAGCCCCAGCCAGGGGAAGCAAGAGACCCAGCCTGCAGTGCTGCTGTGGTTGCACATGAGCTGTTACATAAAGGCAGGAAGAAGTCACCTTGGGACCGTGTTGAAGGGGAGGTGAGAACTGGTGGAAAAGCAGGGCAGGGACAGAACTGGGATTTGTGGGGCTGAACATCAAGCAGTGGAAAATGAGTGAATGGGGAGAGGTCCTTGGTGGAGAGCAAAAAAAGGAGGGAGGAGGGTGAGAGCAGAGAGCCTGAGAAGCAAGACCTGTTTGGGAGATAAGGCTGCAGGAGGGGTAGGAGAGAGGAACAGGATCACTTTTGGCTTAGTGGGAGGCTGGAGATTGGGAAAGGGGGAAACAGAGGCATGGCAGACCTGCAGCAAGGGTGGGATGAGTAGAACAGAGAAGAAGGTGGCTTTGTGGGGGGAAGGAAAAAGACTGTCAGTACAGATGGTGTTGGGCAGCCCTACTTCCTCCAGACTTCTCAGCAAAGTGGCTTCACTGGCCATCCTCTTCGTCTTTTCTTCGCCTCTTCAGCCACGCTGTTTCCACGCAGTGACCATAGCAACCCAAGTTTCTGACTGGCTGTTCTAGGATGGTAGCTGTAATGATAGCGGTAGGGAGGGGAGGGGAAGGCAAGCAGCTGCGGAGCAGGGGAAGTTGCCTGAGTAGAGTAATCGTGTTTGGCAGGTCAAGGGTGAACCGTAGCCCGCGGGAGTTGTACAATGCCCAAGGCTAGCAAAGCGGTGTTATAATAAACCCCAGATGTTTCCGCTATTTACAATGTATACGTTATGTTTAAACCTGAAAATGCATCCTAGGATCTGGTGGGTAGGGAAACAGTTATTAGCTGCTTGGAAATGACTTGCTGGTAATGTATCTGTTCCCCCTTGATATTAGCTGTTGCCTGTTTAAAACATAAATCTCCTAAGCAGAGACCCTCACGAGCAGCTTCTTTGCCAAACCAGTGGTTCCATTCAGCGTCACGAGAAACAGCACCATCCCTCCCCCGCCCCCCCGACAGGTTTTTGGGAGGCTGCACCCTGGGCAGGGCAGCCCGGGGAGCCGCGGTCACGGCTGTGGTGTGGGAGAGGCAGCGCGGTCGGGCCGGGGAGCTCAGCCAGCCGCAGGTGCGCAGAGAGCGCCGGTTTAATTTCCCCAGACTAATTATTTTAGAGCTGGGAGCCAGAACCTTTGCGGTATGTCATGTTCTGCCACAGCAGAACTTCGAACGAGCGTTTAAGGAAGGAGCGGGGGGGGGTTTAGTTGATCGGGCTTTTGTGTCAGACCGGTGACTTGTCTGCAACAGTAAACTGGTCGGCTAAACTGTGAATTTACAGCCAAATGGTTGCTTTGCACAGACCCTCCGGGTGATCAGTCCTACAGATGGTCCAGGCAAGGCACTCAAAAATATTAACATTTAAAGCGAATGAGTTCCACTGTGGGAAGGCCTGGAGCGAAGGCTCCTGTTCAGAGATGAACCATTCTGAGCAAATTACACCAAAGACCCCCAAATTTGGAAGGGACATGTTCGCTTCAATGTTTTGTTGGATTTAACTAACCCAAGAAAAATGCACACCTGCAGTGAATCCTCATTAATTGCTCATGCAAGTCCCCTGCCTGCCTGTGCTTCCCTGTGTGTCAGTTTGTGCTGTGCCACACTCACATGCCATGGGAGGTGCAAAGGGACTTGTCTAGACCCCTCACTATGGGGTGTACAGGCTAGCCCTTTCTGTCAGGAGTGGAAGAGGAGTGCTTTAAGATGGGTTGTGCAAAAATGTTGCTGAAGGTCAAGTAACAGTTTGCAAAGAAAATGGCCAAAAGTCCAGTCCTCACCCAGATGCACCAGTTTACCTCTGGTGAGAACCCTGTTGCCTAGGATGCCTTGCACATGTGGGAGAGTAGAGTAGTCACATTACACAGCACTTGTCATGTCTTGATATGGGGTTTGAGTGTAGATAGAAATGAATCTTGAGGCTTGGGAAGAAAACTATGCTGATTGCGAGTTTTGCAGAGTTTTTCTCCTTTAATTTGCTGTTCCTACTCTAAACACTCCCTGTGCAGCTATCCCATCACGTGTCTACCGCGACTTCTATTAAGGGTGATGTCTTTTCTTCCTGAGCTTTGCTGTCCTCCCACATCCCATGTGCCTGCCTTAGAGCAATTTTCTTGAATTTTAACCCTGATGGACAACTCCCTGCCTAGCCATCCAGTTTTACAGTATTTCACATCACACCTCATAAGAAGGGATCCAGTACAAGGGTTCTGCTAAACTGCCCGTGAGATGTGAATAACTCTCTGTACCTCTCTCTGATTCACTTGGACTCATTATTGTGGGTGAAGCACTATTTGTGTTAGTGGTTTCTAATGTGATACTCCGGTTTAAAATGCAGTAAGCCACGCCAGCCTGTATGAATTCAGTGCCTGGGATGACTGAGTGCAAAATAACCAAAGCTCTGTAAATTCACATCCCATCCTATGAACTAGCTTCCCCACATGGAAGGTTAAATGTGTAGAAATGTTGTTTTCCTGAGATCTTTTTTGAATGCTATACTCATCTGCTTTGCTGATCGAGAAAAGGGGGTTTTGTAATGTTTTTCATTTAATTCAATGTGATGATTAAGTTTTTTCGTAATGATGTTGCTGAATAAGAGTTAAAACAGGAAAAAAATATATTTTTCTCTCCCGATCTATGCCTGAAACTGAGGTGCCCTCCTTTTTTGAGGACATCATGACCATAGTCAAATGTCACTCATAAAGTCACTCTTAGTACTTATTTGGTTAGTGAGTCTGTTGACTGTGAATTCAAAACACATTTTAATAACATTTCTGCTTTTCTCCTATATGTCTAGCATATTCAGCTAATGCAAGTCCTTGTATTTTTCTGTATTTTGATCTTTATCTATCCCTGTGGAGAATAATCACTGAGATAACTAATATATCAGATAATACATTATTTTCCAGTGTAAAATCAAAAATGTAAGAATTTATAGGGTGTTTATGCATATATTCAGTGAAGCAACTGTCTAAACAAATGGAGGGTGGAGACAGCATATCCTCAGAGCTTGGAAAACTAAGATATCAAATTGAGAATAAGAGCTATGTTTAATTACAAGCGAGAGTTAGCAAATAAGAGTTACAAATAAGAGTTAGCTACCAGTGAGAATCTTACTCTCCTTTTTTTTTTTTCTTTTTCTGGAGAAAGAATGGGTTGTAGAAAGGAAAAGGCTGGTTAAAACCTCCTGTTTAAGTCAGTTCCCCCTCTAATTACTTAAACTGTGTTTAAGACTGGGGAAACAAGCCATGGCGATTAACAGCTGTCAGACCTCTTAGTACTATCAAAACAATGCCATCTCACAAGGACTGATAAATACCAAGAAATTAAAAACTTCACTTTTTTTTGTTTGTTTGTTTGTTTGTTTTAACTACTCAGGAAGATTAGATGAAGACATGGCAAGAAAGAGGGCACCTGGCCCTGGAGCTATTTGTCTTTCTTGGTATGGAAACTTGGACTTCCATGACTATATGCTGGGTTTGGTGTGTATTCAGTCAATCCTAGACAGGTCTGTGAAGGTTACAGATGGAGGTCCCATGCACTGCCAGCAGAGACAATCCTTTTGTTGGTGTTTTGCTGGATTTAGAGCATCCTCTACGCACACCCAACTCGATGTCAGAGCTCTTGGTGAGAATCTCTGAACACAGAGTGTGTGCTCACTTCCTCCAACACAAATACTTTATTGTTCTGGAGGCTCCAAGAAAACACTGTTTTCATACTGCTTTTCCTTAATCCTTGATCTGTTCATGTACTACTGGAAATCCATGAAGCTCATGGGATAGAGAGTATGCAAAAAGATCAGCCCTGGATATAGCGTCTTGTAAAGTCCAAAGCACGCCTTAAATTCTTTCAAGATGCAATTATTAAAATGGAAAAATACAGTAGACATTCAGTATAATTATACTGTTGCTTTTTATGATTGTTTTTCAGCCATGTTGAGTTTTACAACATCTCCCAGTAGCCAGAGAGCGATTCAGAAGGAGTTAATACTCTGAAAGCAGAATGCTTATCATCCACAGAACATTTTGCTGTATTGATTGTTTGGATTTCTCTTAGCTATAATGGTGTCCTGCTTGGTTGCTTCCGACATAAAATTCCCTTTGCAGCCAGAAGGGGGACTCAGGATATTAAATTTCAGCAGATACAGTGAACTCATCCATTATGTTCCTTCTTCCAACATTCCTTTCTGATACTATTGTGATTCTTTCTTGGCTTCCTCCCTCAGTCTTTCATGGATTTCATTGTAATAGCTTTTGTTATTATGTACTTTGCAATGTAGGACAAATTTTGTGGAAGGAAATACTGGAATGCTCGTGTACTGTACCAAGTTCCAGTCCATCAGAAAGCAGTTTGGTGTGTCTTTTCTTTGTCTGTTTATCATGGGGGTTTTCAGCCTATGTATTGCTGCATCTCCCTGGAGGTGTATCTTCTCTCCAGTGTGTAGGTAGGATCCCAGACTGTAATTAATAAGGGAATATTTTGGTGGTTGTGACACTCAAACACAACACAGTGTTGTGAGACCCAAGAGAGAGTCCTGGTCTGCTCAATGGACTTCAGACCATCGTCCAGTCCACGACAAGAGAGAATAAATGGGCATTTCTAGGCAGAGATGTGCGCATTGCTTCATGTGCAATGGAACAATCTACTAGAGAATAGCCAGAGGTAAAAAAAAATATCATAGGAAAGCCCAATTGTATGAATGCATTATTTTAGGTAAATGGCAGACTCAGCGTTTGCACATCACTAGGGAGTGAACCCTGCCTGCCACTGGGCTTCTTGTGAGACAGCCCTGTAGTCATGCCACCTTGCAGGACTGAATCTTACAGGAAACTTCGTGTACCTGCCAGTTCCGCTGCTGGGGGTGCATAATAGTTTCCATTGTAAACCCCTGTTTTCCCAAACCTTTTTAGGATCAAGCTTTTATCTCTGATTTATTTGTGTAATATGAGTTTCTTTCTCATGTCTTCTAGAAAATCTGGACAAAAGAGATGACTGGCAACCCCCTAGAGTTCAGCACAGTTGGGGAGAAAGTTATGCATTCTGCCTGTTACATGCTATTTTCAATGAAAATCCAGATTGCAACTTGACATGAAACCATCTTTTTAGGATAATATGGTTTTGTTCAGTTTATGAAAGACTGGTTTGTGGGTTTTTTCCTTTTTTTNTTTTTTTTTTTTATTTGCTTACCATACAAAGGCACCTTGAAACATCACCTCGCATTTGACAGTTATCTCACGTTTAAGGATACTGTATCAGATCAGTCTCTCACACTGACCTCCGAATTTTTTTTTTTTTTTTTTTTTTTGGATTGTTGGGGGCTTTTTTTCTTTTTCTTTTTTTTTTTTTTAAGACTAGTTAAACAAAGAAAAAAGTGACACTGTATAAGAATTAGTCTGAACAGTATGCAGATGGTCTCTAAGGGAGATTTGATTCCGGTTTCATTCTTCGGTCTCATCTCACTGCCTGGGGAAGCATCCCTCCTGTGCCTGACAAGGAGCAGCACCTCCTCTAACAGATTTTGAAGTTGTTTACTTCAGATAGCTTCAGAGAGGCACAGTGGCCATATGTGATGAGGCTGGAGACCTTATTTTATTTCTGATTCTGCAAGAAATAAAGAAATCCACTGGACTGCTGCAGTGTGGCACCAACACTACTGGGTGGGAACCTTCTTGCTTTTTCTAACCTGGACTTCTCCCTGGGGAGTTGTCTCAGAGTATTCTCATATGAGACCTTTCATTCTGTTGGTGTAGTAAGGACCATGTAGATTGCTGCCTTCCTTGCAGCTCAGCTGTCCAAACCTCAGCAGAGCTGGTTTGAGGTCTGGTGGGACTCTGTGGTGAAAACAGCTTTGCTGCAGATTGGCTTGCATTTGTTCTGTTAGTGCTCTTCAGTAATTTCTCAGCAGGAAAAAAGCACACTTTGTGCTGGATGCTATGTGTATACAGTGCAGGTGATTCATGACTGAGGTGGATAAGAAGTAAAGGCAAAGGCAAAGTTTCCTGTTGCAGGAATAACAACAAACTGAAACTTTTAATAGAAATTATATGGAACAGATAAATCACAGAGGATGGTATGCAAAAATCTCCTGCTCAGTGGTAGCAAAATGAATCCGTTGTACACAAGGCTATCATCCTTGAAAATGAAACAAAATGGAGGCTAGGAAAGGGATGGAACATTGGTCTGATTTGTCCTTTTGTGCTGAGCTTTATAATCACATTGATGGCTTTCTATCCTGGATGATGAATGCAGATTAACACATACGAGTGTTAACACACAAAGTCACTACCATTAAAGTCAGGTTTCTTAAATCAATGCAATTCAAGCAGACAGAGCATTGCCTCTAGAAATACCTGTTAGGACTAATTTAATCCAGAAGTTTATTGATTCAACTTAATTTGTTAAGGAATTGATTTTAATGTGAGTTTAAACATAAATCAGCTTTAAATCGGTTTAAATGTGTTCACACTGAAGCTTTGCATTGGTTTACATAAAACTGATTTATTTTTTAATTGGATATCTGCAAATTTGGATATAGATAAGGTCTCTACTTTTTCCCCTCAGAAAGACCACAGCACATTTCTCCATCTTCTGGGGTGAAAGTCTAGCTGTAACGAATCAATGATAAAGCATTTCATTTTCACAGGGCCTGAATTTTACCTTAGTACTGTGCTGGGCCTTCAGCTCTTATCGTATAGCAAATAAAGCCCTGGATACTGGAAAATTGGTATAATCAATTTTCAGGCTGTGATTTTATCCAAAACTGTGACACCAAAACCATTTGTAAGCTTAAAAGAAGAAGTGGGGGAAGGGAGTTTTACTTGTTTTACTATGTGTTTATTCTTTTTGCTGGCAGTCTGTTCAGAGTTTACGTGGAATTCATTCTCCAACTCCTTTTTAGCTAAAATTTACCATATTGTCTCTGTTCTGTTAATGCAGAGTTTAGATTGGGGGATAAGACTCGGTAAACTATGCACATTGCTTACTACCCTTCATATATTTGAGCTGCTCTACAAGGTTCACCTATGGCTTCTACATAAGGAATGCATGTAGGGAAAGTCCTACAGTAAAAGCTTTAATTCCTCCCTGACAGTACCTACTGATGGCCACAGTCACAAGGGTCAGAATGCTACATATTTACTAACTGTTTGATGCATGTTTTAGTCTTTTTCACACAGTCTCAGATTTTAAGGCCATTGAAGGATTTTGACAAAAGTTTGACCCAGCAGCATGGGCTAGATTGTTGTGGGCCAGGCTGGACCTGATGGCCTGGAGATCTGTTTTACAGTTTTTCTGTATTTGTGTGATGATCCCATTCCTGTGTGGACCACTAGTTACCATTCACGCACGTTTCCTGGTATGCAATTCCAGCACTTAACGGTTGATCTGGAATACACTTTTAAAAAGACATGTAATTTTCCCTGCATAATTTTTTAACTTTTGCCTAGAGTCCCAAAACCGTTTCAGAGTTTCACAAATTGACTTGCCAATCCTCCAGTGGTTGCTGGACCATGGCATGTTTCTGTGTGCTTTACCGATCATGTGCTTATGGATTTTTTGAAGATTGACCTTTAAAAGGATGTCTAATCTTGCATAATAATTTAGCCAACAGAGATACTTTTAATTATATCTTTCTTCAAGCTGTTCCTGTTTGCAAGTATTAAGTACTATTCATTCGTAAGAATTTTGTTGAAGTTTTTGTTTGTCTGAAAATAGCCTGAGCATTTTACAACAGATGTGGCATAAATTCCTTTTCACTGCAGTTTCCCTTTCTGTTCTGCCATAGCTGCACAGTATAAATGTGGAGTTCATGTATGTTATAGCAAAGTGTACGTGACTAGATCCTCTCCACATACTGTGCAGGTCCATAATGTTAAAAGCCATGTTTAGATTTTTGCTGAGCTAGGTTTGAGCTCCTGATTTTTGTGCAATGCCCAGGTGTATCCAGATCTGCAGTTCCTGAAATGAGTCAAAAGGCTTCTGGCTCATTGACTAAACCGAAAAAAATGTTTCTCTAACAGACTTTTCCAAGTGATGGCCACTTGTATCAAGTGAAGTGATCTGGACTAGTTGTGCCATGTCCCTGGGGAACAGCACATCCTTTTGCTGTGGGTGTGTCACACTTGTGCCATTGTCAGACCAGGTGATTTTCCCCTTAGCATGCGGGAAGGAAAGCAGTGATCTCTCAAATCAACTCAGGGATGGAGGCACCTTTAATACCTTCGACGCTTTCTACCTTGTGGAGATTAAGGAAGGCAGAGGCATGGGAAGTTGAATTTTCAGGTGTTATATAGCTGGGATGGAGCTGGCAAGTGCTCTTCTCTTTCTGTAATCAGCACCAGAAGGAAATGACAATGAAAACCTTGGAGGTTGCAGTGGAAGAACTGTCCTTGCCTTCCACAGGTTTTGTCCATGCAGTTTTTGAGTACTCAGATGTTTTTGTAGGCCTACATCTTTCCACAGTCTGTGCTAAACACCCACACGAATCCTAGAAAGGGAGTATTGCTAGGAGAGCTGACCACAAAGAATTTAAATGAGAGGAGAGGAAGGAAAGTGGCGAATGAAGAACTGTACCCACAGTGTTAAGTTTGACTTGTGCATTAGCAAATCAATGTCTTGAAAGTTTCAAAATTCTTCACACTGCTGTAAATATTTTATGCAGCCGGTAATGCAACAGCAACGTCTTTTTTTTGATGCTCCAATTAATCTTGCTTTTTCCAAATTCACTCCTGTGTTTTGATTTTCTTTCTGTTCGTGTCGAACAAGCCAGCAGACAGGTTTCAGCTTAGGTTTTCCACCTTCCCAGCCTAAAATTTCAACATGGATGAGTGGTTCTTTGCAGAGAGAAACATTAGCGGAAAAATGAACCTCCTAAACTTCCAGTTTTGCCCTGGGATGTCCAGAAATTTTCACATCTAATTTGTCAGAAGTGGTGGCCTCTCTGTGAACTTTGTGAGAGGGAGATTGTTTGGGTCTTTGGGGAGGCAGTTGTTTCGGTGAATTCCATTTTGGGTCTTCCTGTATGCTAATTATTCTTTCCAGTGGTAATATCCCCAGACTCAGATTACTCATGTATGCTCATTGGTGGTAGCAGTGACTCTATCTCTGTGAACCCATGCAGGATGAGGTTATTGGCAGTGATCTATTAAGGTACTCTTCATTCCACAGTCTGGGAATTGCCTTCAGACCACCACTTCCACTGAATTTCACCTGTCGTGGCCCTCCCTATCCCCTGTGTTTTATCATTTCTTAATAAGACATCCACATGGGCAGCGGGTCCTTCTGATTTTCTTGTTTAATATAGAGAATTATCTTTATTCTGGGGAAGTTTCTGTGAGCCCTGTGACTATAACTTTGTCTGATGTTATTTGGGTAATTTGTTGGCGTGGTACACTTTGTGGAGTGGAATTATTGCAGAATCAGAAAATGCTACAGAGCATTTCTGTATCAGCCTGGAGCAAAAGCTGGGTCTCTAAGACTGGGATCACTGGAAAGCAATGTTTCATGTCTCTTGCATGCAAACATCCCAGCTTTGTTGGAACACTGTGAAGGGAAAGAGCATGGTGGAGAAATGCTGAGAGGGTGGAGAAGCAACTGAGACCAGAGATGAAAACAGGATTTACAAAATATGAGATAGTGCATAGGATTTGAAAAGCTTACAGGATTTGACATGCAAAAATCTCTTTCTTCTGATGATGGCAAATACAAGAGCGTGCCAGAGAACATGAAATGTGAGAGGGAGAGGAGGAGATGGCTGCAACACTTTTGAGCCCATGGATTGAAAGGTTAAAGCTCTAAAGCTGTTAAGAAAAGTAAATTCTACCAGAAAGAGAAAAAAAGGAGTTGCCTGAGAACTGGATTGTCATCAGTAACGCAGAGAAATAACCTCTGAATTTATACGACTTCTTTGGAGGATTTTTTTCCCAGGATGACCTTAGGACACACCAACGTGGCTACACGTGTATCACAGCTGAGCCCCAAACTTTAAGTTTTGCATGCCTCTCAGCCCAGTGACCTGGTGAGCCTTACAACTCTGGCTGTACAGTACAGTCTGAGACCCAGCCAAGTTAACAGAGCAGTTGCAGTCTTTGCTTTTAGGTGGTTCTCTCAGCTGCACTAGCCTCTGTTTGGTGACTTACTAAATGGCTTTTTTTTTCCAAGCAAAAGTAGAGATTAGTGCTTAACATTCCTATACTGGAGAGCAAACAAGAGAAAGACATATGTATGATGCAGCAAGCTGCACTTCCTCCTTTCATCTGACTTCAAGGCACACAACTTGAGACAAACATTTTCAATCTGCAGTCCTGAAATTGAGCTCCTAAATCA
Organism: Lepidothrix coronata; assembly: GCF_001604755.1. Classification (NCBI taxonomy): domain Eukaryota; kingdom Metazoa; phylum Chordata; class Aves; order Passeriformes; family Pipridae; genus Lepidothrix; species Lepidothrix coronata. The sequence goes on along the minus strand of NW_016690278.1, from coordinate 1,736,221 downwards.
AAAGTGGCTTCATGTAAAATAAATAAATAAATAAATAAAAAAGTAAAAATTACTAAGTACTTGCAAGTCCCCTTGAAGTCCATGGGATTCAACCTGCACAGCATTTCTGTACATTGGATTGCCTTAATTTTAGCACTTAAATAAAGGCTCTGGAGTCTACCTTTATTCACTTAGGTTTGTAAAACCTGCAGATTCTTGTATTGACTTTGTGAGCTGCTGTCCCTGAATCACTTATTGGATATCAGCTATAATTATTTTTCACCATCCCCACATTTTTACTCCATATGGTCAGGTTTTTGCATTGACAGTGGTCATCAAAGCAGGGAAGCAGCCAGTTGGAGTCAGCTGAAGCATTGTGAATCAGAGGAGAGTATTTAATGCTATCAGACACTGAGTTCCTGCAGACACCATTATCAGTAAATAAATTAAGTGTTGACCTTTAAATCATAATCTTTAGGTTAGACACTTGGTCACAACCAGCTTCTCTTGCAAAACCTGCATTTGGCTATCTTTGAACACAGTTCCCTGTCTCTGAGGAGGCCTAAGCTCAGAAACTGATATCTTGAGTGTCTGCAGGAGGCTGGACAGCCTGTCATTATCATTTTACACTGAATAAATGGGTGTTCTCAGGCTTTCTCTTGTGGGCATGTTTCTTCTAGACATGCTGTTTTGTCACTACCATACTTTTTCTGGCTCCAGTGGAGGTGCTTTTTACTTGTAGAGTGGAGGAGGAGGCAGTATTGAGATCTGCTCCATTTGCACGATACTTCTTCCCTGTGTCCATTTTCAGTGTCCTGTTGAAAATCCTGCCTTCCCAAGGTTATGCTATGAGTTGGCCTGTGGTACTCTCCTTGGGGGGGTTTACTGGGTTTCTGACAGGGAGAACAGAAAGAAAATCAGTGCAATATCAGACAGCAGTTTCATGGCTAGGGGTAAACAACCACAAACGCTGGCACGACCTACCATGCATTTGAAAGCATCTCACCCCAAATAAATATTTTAGGTAGAGATCTATGTGGTTCTTGGTGCACGATTACTTTGAAAGGAACCAAGTGAGACTTCAGCACGATGGTACCTACACATGTTGAGGTCACTGAGTTCGGACTCCAAAGTGAGAAGGGAAGTTCCCAGTAAGGGCAATCAGAGTAGCAGTTGGCTTTGTGATCAGCTTTTGGGAGTAGTCACCGTGATTTGTAGAGGCATTTGCTGGTTCCTTGCTGCTCCAGTGTTTGAAGAACATGGCTGCAGTGCTGTATGTCTCTCTGTTGCTCTTTCTCTTGGCTCCTGACCATGTTGGTAGCCATGCCTTTGGCATTCCCCTTTCTTTTGGCCTTTGCAACACCTAAAGTTTCTGTAAAAATTTCCTTTTAACATCACTGGGATGAGTGATATTCTGTGGATCTTGGTTTTACATGACACATGTCAGGTTTGCATTTTTCCTTCTGCTTTTCTACACACACATGTATTCAAATACCAAGACCCAGAAGCTGAAATGTATCTGGCCATATTTTCAAAATAGTTCAGAAATTCCCATTTACGTAGCTAAATGATTTGTTTGTTTTTCCAATCCTTCAGCTCCTGTTGGGTTACTCGGGTATTTTGGAGAACTGCTTGTTAGGGATTATCTCCTAGCATTACCTGCAGTGTTTTTTATCATGTACGTAATCTTCACAGAGACTCACCATGCTTGCAGGAAATAACCAGATTTTGAAAAGTGTTCAGAATTCAAATGCTGCCTGAGAAAATAATAACAGGATTAAAACCAACAGAAGCAACAGAGGGTTTTTTTTTGGGGGGGGTGTGGGTGGTTACTGTTGTTTATCATGTTGTTTATCGTAGGTTTTTATTTATTTCTTTGGTTAGGGTTTTGGGGGCTTTGGGGTCAGGGCTTGTTGTCTAAGCAGGAGCAGTATACTTTTTAAAGTATAGCTTATGTTTTATACCAACAGCTTTAGAAAATCTGGTCTGCTGATGGTAAACAGCCTCACGTGCAAGGGGAGAAGGCTTTTGGAAATAATATAATTTGTCTTGCATTACTGCCCTGCCTTGAGCATTATGCAATAAAAAAAAAAGGCAAGCCTGAAGCCAAGGCAATGGGTGTTATTCTTGTGGCTTATATTACCACTCACCAAACTGTTGGTCACAATTTTGCACAGCAAACTCTGCACATGTGCCTACTGGCAAGCATGCCTAATACATTCCTGTGCTCAGACTCTCAAAAGGCTTTGCGCCTTCCTAGGAAAAGAAAAGACAGGGAAATAAAAACAACCACTCATGGAATTTCAGCTGCGAGTGTGTAGTTGTGTGATAATATTTTGCAGGTTTCCTGTTTAATTTGTTCAATGTGTTGAGCTTCCATGCAGATTAACTATACAATCAAACACTGAGAGTGAGGAGATTGCTGTGCTTTGCCAAACTCACAAGTCCAGAGAGAAGTTATCTACAGTCATACATTATCAGTGAGTCTTTTGCAGAGAGAATATGGAAATGCATGTTCCTTATCTGCAGTGATATTATGCAGGCCAGCAGACATACGTTTCTGAAAAAAAATGCTAACAAAATGACAGCTATTCAAACCATCTTAATAAGGAAAGATCTAACACCTTACTTGCTTTTGACTGTTAAACCCTTCCAACTGTGGGGGGCTTTTGCTGACATAAGTGCTCTGCTGCTTTGTGTTCTCTTGCTGTTATCACCCTTGTTGCTTTCTTAGAAAGTCTGTCAAAGCAGGGGAGGTCTGTGGGTCACAGAGGGACCTCCTGACTGGAGAGTGGAAAAAGCCTGGATGCCTTTCTGTGTGCCTAATTGACTCTTAAATGTGAGGCCCTCACAACGTTTTGGTGCAAGAAATACGGATACAGTGGATCGCACCACACCTTTCATTCAAGCAGCACCTCTTCCAGGGTGCTTCTTCCACACTTAGGTTATGCTTTTTCTCTTCAGGATCTGACCGTTTTCTTTGCTACCCGGCCTTTTTCATTCTATGATGGATGGCACATGTAAGGGCTCTGCTGCCGCCGTACCAGAGCTGCTTGAAAAGGGCACTGCCCAAAAAGCGACCTGTAGGAAACGCTTTGAGTTTCCCTCCCATCTTCATTTTGGCTGAGCCCTCCCGTCCAGGATGGTACCTCAGCCTCCCTCTGTGTGTAGGAGATGCAGGAGGTGTTTTCCTTGCCCTGGCTGCCGTGTTCCTGCCCGCCAGGGCCAGCCTCACACAGTGTGATGGGCAGAAGCCTCGCCGGCGGCGGGAGCGGTCCTACGTGACAGGCACGGCAAGAAGAAGTGGAAAGGAGCCAAGCTGGCAGGAGATGCTGTGGGGACAAAGGGGGAAGGGGTAGAGAGGGGAGAGAAGGCAGTTGTCGGGGGGAGTGATGTCTAGTTATCATTATAAGCATTTTTGCCTCCTCCAGAAGTGTTTTTACCCCGCAGACACCCCACTGTCTTACCAGCACCGTAGAATTGGCACAGGCTGTGATGAAAGTCAGCTACCACTTGAAACAGTGGAAGCTGTAGCTGATCTTGATCCAAGTGCACAATGCTGTAGTTTCATCAGCACAAGCTTTCTCATATGCCTGGCAGGTCTGATTAATTTTTGCAAAACTGCAACTGAAAGGAAACAAACATAGTGTAAATGAAAAGAAGAAGAAGAAAAAAAACAACAACAACAAAAAAAGGAAACAATCTCTTTTCTGTCATGTCTGTGAACAGCTTTTACTGCTTTCCCTGGAGAGCCTGCATGCTTGGACAGCAAGTTACTGTGAATTAGTGAGGGTCACTGCCATTGATTAAATCCTCTTTTATGTTTCCTGGTAACTCCTGAATTATGGCAAGAGCTGAGCATATTAATTTAACACTTTTCTTTTTTTCATTGACATTTCTGATGGAGGAAAAAATCTGCAAGTCATTTTGAGCAGATAATATTGAATTAAAATAAAACTCAGGAACAAAATGGCATCTCTCTTTTATTCCCAGTTACACATTGCTACGTTGAAAGAAAAATCAATAACTAGTTCAAGTCTTAAGCACAAAAATTTTCTTTCTTGCAATCGTGATTATTCTTTTAATTTATGCAAAATATGGAGTAGGACTATAATAAGTGAAATATGGTAAATTAAGGAATATTGCCTTTTTATTTCACACCTCTGCACACCTTCTTTTTTTACACAGTGACAAAAGGCTATAACCTTAACTCTTTAATGTCAGAATGAAACTATCAGTAATAAGGCTGTTAATGCTAACTATTTTTGTTGGAAATTTTATTTTATTTTTTTTTTTTAAAAAAAGGTAAAAAAGATATTTATGTTCAGGCAATATTTACCGTGTTCTTATGTAAATGTATGTATATATACGCAGACACACACACTCATAAAAGTATGTTTATTTAAACATATTGGTTTCCGAATGGTGTGTGGGCACTTGTTTTTCCAAAAGCAAAAGTTGTTTTCATAGCGTTTTGGGAACACGCTGAAATTTCCAAAATTATCCTGAGGAGTGGGGGGAAATGGAAACCAACATATGAGAAGACATTCTGGGGGATATTTCTTTGTGATCAGGAAATTCTGGGCCTTTACCTGATCCATCCCAGTGCCACCCTGCCACATGTGCCTACCCTGTGTGTACAGCCCCCATGGATGTTATTCCCAGAGACATCTCCCTCTCAAACCTTTTGCTGATGTCTAGCCTAAAACTTCTTGCCAGTGACTTATGCAGAGATGCATGGAAAAAGTTATCACCTTCCTCTTAGTCAGAAGGTTTTTAATTATGGAAGGCTGCTCTGTCCCTATCCTGTCTTCTGCAGGTGTCGTGTCAGGCATCACCTCATTTGGTCACTGGCTGCAGACCACATTTTGCCAGCCACAGCTGTTCATGCTGCTCTGCTCTTGGCTCAGTTTCCAGGGTTTCCCTGGGCTTTCCTGGGATCAGGAAGGCTGCCTCACATGTGGGACAGGCCATGCTGCTACCTTCAGCAGTCAACTTGTTAGCAGTCAGGTGCATATCGGTTGTTTATTTAAGCTTTTATGATTATGGTCATGATGGTGCTGCTTGTCTCTCGTGTTATTGGAATAATAATTAAAACACACAAGGAAAAAATACTAAAACATAATCAAGAATGTTCCCATATTTTAGAACGTTTTCTTGTACAGGACATGTTGGAGACCTGTTGGTTTCCCTGTGGGTGCTCCTGTTCTGCATGCTATGGATGATTGTTTGGCCATGCTGGCTGTTTGTTTCCTTGGACAATATTTCAGCTGTTCAAGAAACAAATGCCCTGCAGATGGAGGTACTACATGGTGACTCCCCGGAGGTTCAGTCAGGGCACAGCTGAGCCACTATGGACTTAGAGGCTATCAGCCATCAGCTGACCAGCTGTAGTTCCCCATAATTAGCCCTCCCTGGTTGTGTGGTAAAGGTGTTATCTTAAGCCTCGGGGGAAGTAAGGTTAAACAAGGTGTTTTACCTCAATACTGGAGCACAGCAGTGGCTGGGTTACAGCTAACCCACGGGGTCAAATGAAGGGTAGCATCTCACAGAAGGATTGCATCTTCTTGTGAAGCCTGTCTCAAAGATCAGTACTGGTATGGAATATTAGAGGTCTTTAGCTTAGAAAGCCTGAAATGGTTCGAGATTTACACACACGAGAAACATGTGTTGCTACAACACAGTAGAAATTGAGATGCATCAGCTGGAGCCCTACAGCATCTTGGCTGAGCCTTTTCAGTGCAGTGTCCCCTTCTGTGTCCATGATACCCTTAATTGATATTGATTCTCTCAATGGGCTCCCATGTCCATCGTCTCTTGCCTCAGGAAAAGGATATGGCCAAGCTGAGGTTTGAGGTAGATGTATAATGTGGGTTATAATGTTTGGCTGGAGCAAAAGCCTTTCCCTCAAATGAGGGAAGCTGTTGAGCTTATATTTACGCTTTTAACTCCCTGTCGTGTCAGTTGCACCTGGAGCCTTTGCCGTGTATGGCTTGTGCATGTAAGACCAACGTAGGAGAACTCCAAAGAGCCAAACCAGGCTGTCATTAAATGTGCCCTTATGCTCTAAGGACGACACACGTAACGCACAATTGATCCTTATTTTTCAGGGGTTTGTATAGAAGCGTTGCTGGCCTGGTTGGGGTTTTGCTCTCTGTGGCTTGCCTGGCTCAGCCTGAGTTAGGACTGTTTTCCCTTCTCAGGATGGCCTAATCACGATCACGTTCTTTTGTTTCTTTAGCGGTGCCTCCCAAATTGAAGGAAATGAAAAACCAAGAGGCTGCTGTGGGTCAGAAGCTGGTGCTAAGGTGTGAAACCACTTCAGAGTACCCTGCACTCAGATTCAAATGGTTAAAGAATGGAAAGGAGATAACCAAAAAAAACAGACCAGAAAATATCAAGATCCCAAAAAAGCAAAAGTAAGTATGGAGTAATATCTCTCAAATGGGGCTGGGAGGGCTGGGGAGTGCAGTTCATGAGAACATAAGCACTGAGGTTGTTAACTGCAGTAACAAAAAGCCAAAAGCTGTGAGCTACAGAGGAAAAAAATGTAAGAAAACAGACACCAATGTTATTTTTCTTGAAAGTATAAACGAAGTGTTGCTATGGTATAAATATTTCATAATTAATTCTCCCTTTTCAATTTATTTTTTTTTCTGATAGCCAAAGGCTATGATTTTAACCAGTAAACCCTGGAGACAGGTCATTTTTAAACTACTGACAAGAGCAGAGGTACCTTACATTTATTGTCTAAAATCAAAGAACACTTAAAACCATCAAAGGATCGTACATTTTGGAATAGTTCTGAGATTTGCTTTGCAAGCACTTTAGTCCTTTAGTCCTCAAGAAGGGCTGAATGCTATCTGCATTAGCTTTGAATGTCTTATGCAAGCATGCAGCAGTCCTTTACCAGAGACATTCCTGTGCATGCAGAACAAGGCATGGTTCAGCAGATGTCAGATGAGTAGCAAAGCCTGTAAATCTCATCCTCCTGTCTGGTGGAAAATGTCCCCTACATGTGACTGATGACCAGTGCCAGAAGATGGAGTGGTGCCTAGTTTCTGCGGGGGAGAAACTACGCAGTGCACTGAGATAGGAGAAAGCTTTTGCTGTTTGGTCTTTGTCCTGTTGTTTATATTAAAAAATCTGAATTTTGACCACTTGTCCATCAAAGGAAGCTATGAAAATCTGAGCACAGCCCATCAACTCTCACACTTCTCAGTAGTCTGCTATCTGCTACACTGGGCCATGCTTTCCCTTCATGCAAGACACTGAGGATTTAGGGTGAGCTCTGCAAGTGGTCTTTCCTTCCAAGGTGTCCAGTGACCCCATACTTTTTGTCAGGGCTTATCTCATTAGGCAAAACAGAAGCCGTAATTAAAGAGACCTTTGCCTTTTTAGAGTTATTCAGGTTAAAATCCAGACATCCTGCCCTGCCTTACAGTTTCTTGTAGTCCAGCCTGGGGCACAAGGTGAAACATGGAAAGGGGCAGAGCAGTTTCTCCACAGTCCCCATGCCGCGGTCGTGCAGACGTCAAGAAGGAACCTGTGATGTCTCCTTCCAGCATGTGTGAAATGGAGCTGTTCCAGGTGGCAGATAGCCTGGCAAATTGTCTGGACTCATTTGCAGAGCCATATGTCCCCGTCAGAGTTGTATTTTCAGTCTGTTCTGTAAAGAACATGTTCAGATCAGAGCCTACCCCTCAGCTTTCCCAGCAAGGCAGTGCTGCCTGTGAGAGGCAATCAATGTTTTCTCCTCTTACATTTTGGCTGATGCTGACCAAACTCACTGGGGCCAGGGCTTCACCTTCTGGGGCTGGACTTTGTCAGTTCAGCATTGAGTCGGTAACTGCCTTCTTCAAGCTCACCTCTTTGTCTCTTTTTTTTGCCCCCAAAAAACCTTGAGGAGCTGTCTGAAAGAACACTTGCCGATAGCTAATAATTTGATATCAATGCATGTGGAACACATGAGACTGTTTTTCAATGCCAAATAGTGCTTAAAATTCCCCAAAATATACCTAATGAAAAAAAAGAATTAAAATTGGGCCTTTTTCTGGAAAATGAAGATCCCAAGTCCTATTCACCTACCATAAGTGGGCAGAGTGCAGACTTTAACCTGTATTTCACACTTCCATGTGCTACCTCTGTCAGGAAGATTTCAATCATTGTTGGAATTTCTTCTATTTTCTGTTTTAGAAATGTTAGTGTGGAACCTAGAAGCGCTTCCAGTTAGAGATGTGAAAGACACTAGATGTAGAGTACAAAAGAGGGAAAGACAAGGGATATCTGATGACATCTGAAGGATTTTTTTTGCCTTCCTACTTTGAGATTTTAGTTTGGGGACACATCAGTGCTTTTTTTAGTAATGTCACATTTTGCAAGAAATCACCTTCCTCATTGTGTGATGGCAGAAAAAACCTGTTTATTCTGGGGGAAAAAGAAATGTTTCTGAGGTCTGATAAATCGCCAGAGCTAGAGCTAGATAGCTTTAGGGTTTTTAACAAACTGCAGATATATGACAGTATGATGAAGTATCTATCTCAGAATCTCAGGACCTTAGCTTAGCACCTGGAGTAGGCAAGGAAAATATCATATGACGGGTTGTGATGACCCCACCTGAAGTGCTGCATCCAGCTACGGAGTCCTCATCACAAGGAAGATGTGGAAATGTTGGAGTGAGTCCAGAGGAAGCCACGAAGCTGATCACAGAGCTGGAGCAACAGTCCTGTGGGGGGGGTTGAGAGAGTTGGGGCTGTTCAGTCTGGACATGAGAAGGCTCCAGGGAGACCTTACAGCAGCCTTCCAGTAGGTAAAGGGGGTTTGCAAGAAGGCTGAGAGGGACTTTTTACAAAGGTGTGTAATGACAGGACAAGGGACATTATACTGAAGGAAGGTAGGTTTAAATTAGATGTTATGAAGAAGTTTTTTACAGTGAGGGTGGTGAGGCACAGCCACAGGTTGCCCATAAATGTTGCGGATGCCCCATATTTGGAAGTGTTCAAGGTGAGGCTGAATGGGGGTCTCTCAGTAACTCGATCAAGTGGAAGGTGTCTCTGCCCACGTGGAAGGTGTCTCTGCCCACGGCAGGAGGGTTGGAACTGTATGATCTTTAACCCTAACCATTCTGTGATTTTATGCTTCTATGACAGTAGACCAGGTGAATCACACTAAATGACTGTGCTCCTTCTCATTACACTAGAAAGTCAAGGGAAACTGAGTGACTTTAAATTTTAATGAAGGGCATTTAAAGCACTCACTTTTTACCTCAGATTCGTCAGAGTAAGAGCATGGAGTCAGAGAGTTTCTGCTGCCGATTGCATATGATCCAGGATGCTGTGACTGACTGATTTGTATGTCCAAACTCTAAGCTATTTGTGACAGTGGAGATACACAAAAAAATCAGGCATCAGAGAAATGCTTTTCACCTGCTAGCTGAGTTTTCCCATGTCTGTCCCCTTGTATGGACAGCATTTCATTTTCCTTGTCTGATTTCAAACACAGGTGAGACCTGTACGTTGTTGGTTTGGACTGTGTGCTGTACAGGGTCAGGTGCTCTTCATCATAGAAAGAGACTCCTTTATCACGGTTGGATGTTTGGGTTTTTTTGCCGCAGAGGCAAGGTGTTTGCCACTTCATCTAACTGATGGCTTTGGATGCAGCAGTGCACGAGAAAACTCGTGTGCCCTGTACCTTGAGCTTCATCCAAGCTTAGCCTGGATGTTTGCCTGCAGACAGGCAATTCTGGATGACAGATGGAGACTGGAAGCAAAATGAATTCAAGCAGTCAGATAAGGTGGGCTGGGACTGCATTCTGCAGATGTATTTCTTTCCCTTTCATGTAAGAATACAAACTCAGCAGTGTCATAGTGGCAATGAGCTAAAGATACAACAGAAGCAAATCTTACAGGGAGAGGAATTTTTTTGGAGGAGCATGGTATAGTTTGAGAAAAGGACAAGCGTTTGAATACAAGATCCCTTATCAGGGGCTTTAAGTGAGTACTATTGGAGTATTGCTAGGGAACTGCTTCATTTACAGCCATTGATGAGTCATCTTCTGCTCTGACTGTTTTGAATTCTGTCCTGATACATCTCAGTGATATTTTTAAAGCTATAAATATTCATATTACTTCTCCCACTCTCAGAGACAAAACTCCTTACAGAGTTTTTTCTAAAAACAAGAGTAAATTTGGCTTGTTAGAAATGGATTTGTAAGAAATCTGTTTGCTTCACCTATTTTAATATGGTAATAAAATCATAAAAGGAAGACACAATTCCTTGCCTTTTCCCATAAGTATCACATAAAACAAAACCGATTAAAATAAATGTGCAGGGCAAAGAGTCCCTTCACAAAGCCAAGCATACCACAAAAATTATTTGCCTCAATATTACTTAATATATGAAGAGGACTGCAGCAGATATACAATGGGTGCCCAGATTAAAGTGATATAGCTGCAGCTCTGCTTCTTCCTTCTCATTGGGTTAAAGTGAGTTCTTCAAAAAACTAAGCCTGTCTACATTGCCTTCTGGAGCTTCCCGAGGCTACAGCTTGCTCTCCATCTAGACAAGTGTCTGCAGGTATGGCTGAAAGATAACCTGTGCAATACAGGAAATATCACATGTCCACACGAGCTGTTAGGTGGTATAGAACAGGGCAAGATGTTCCTGCTGAGGCCCTTAACAGGCCTGTGCAAAGGTGGGTATGTGAATGGCTGGCAAGAATATTAAAGAGCAGGCCATTTTCACTGTTGTATAAGCACAGTTGTCAGTCAGGTGCAAAATTTCCACACAAAGATACAGTAGCATTCAACTTTTAGACGTTTCTGTCAGTGCCTCTACCACATTTTTTCTCGTATATTCATGGTTGCCACCAGCTAAAGTCTGTTCTTGTATGCGACCTGAAATGCAGCCCAGTTGATTAATTTACACTGGGAACTGGGCTCCTAACTGTGAGAAGGGAGCCCGAATACTCAGCTACGCGTTTCTGCACCATTTGAGTAAAACTGAGTAAATCACTAATCCTGCCTTGGCTGCTCCTCCTTCTTGCAAGCCCAGTGGCCTCAAAAAGCAGTCCTCTGTCATGATATGAGGGGAAACTCTCGTGATGTGGGCTTCTAGCAGAGAGGCGTCCACCTGTCACACTGCTCTCATTCCAGAAGGGCCACAGTGCTGTCTCCTCAGCAGTAAAACCTTCACATAGAGGCAGGGAAGCTTGAGCTACTGATAAGCAGATGTTTGGTAGCAGATGGGACAGTCTCCTGTGCTGAAGCGAGGGGTATCTTGCAAGAATGGGCTGAAAAGGGACATTGAACATTTTGGTTGCTCCAGAAGCTCCCCCTGCTACAACAGACTTGTTTGTGGTCTGAACTGAGCCCTGCTCAGTGATTCCCAGAAGGGGTAACCAGTTGTGATTTCTGCGTGGAGAGTTGGGAGACATGGCAATGCTGGAGCAAAGTGGCTCCCCAAACATAGTTTAACTCAGCACTCATAGCTAGACATGATGGTAACTGCAAGCTTTTAGAGTGAACAACCTATGCCTCCTGGGTATCAGTCCTTCAAGTCAGGGTAAGCCGATTTAGGAAAGCCAATGCTCACGCACTCTGAGTGACTATTCTGTAGATAAATGAGCAGGCTTTACTACAGACAGAAAATTCCCCAAAGCACTTCTTTCCAACAGTAACTGGGAACGGTAATAATGTGTGCATTTTCCCCAAGCTAGTAATTCTCTGCAGTTTAGATAATGGGATTATTGCCATCTTACGAGTTGGGGACCCTTTGAATGACACCAGAACATATTCTTACGAAATTAATGGGTAGGCAGGAGTTCTGCATTTTAAAATCTAATCTTAAGACCTTGGAGACTGATTAAATTACATCTCTGAGCCAGGAACAAAATGTAGCTTCATGCAAATTGTGTTCCTGCCCATGATTTTTTGTTAGCACTGGAGAATGACTTACTATTCGATTTAGAGTGTGATGTGTCCTAATCTCATGATTATTTAGTCAGATGTTAGGAACTACCATACTTACCCAGAACTCCATTGCTGGTAATATGGACCTGTAGGAAAGGGTAATGTCTTTTAGTATTGCACCCATCTCTGTGGCATCTGAATAGCCAACAGTTTGACTGTGAGAGGATGGTTGTTGGACGGTTGTTTTCCAGATTTCCTTTAAGAGCAAAGACTTCTCTCATACAGAAAAGCATAAACAAGTATCTTTATTTAAGTCCGTGAACGTGCCTCTTTTCCAGAAACTTTTAAGAGAGGTGGTTTTTTTTTATTCTCCTCCGTTCTTTCAAACCTGGATAGTGTTGATCTGTCAGTAAGAATGGAAGACAAGATTCTCTTTTGGGGGGGGCAGGAAAGTACATTAGTTGGTGCGGTGACTGTTACTCCAGTACAGGATGTTTATGTGTTTTTTCTTTTTCCTGATTTTACAGGAAATACTCTGAGCTTCACATTTACAGAGCCACATTGGCTGACGCTGGGGAATATGTATGCAGAGTGAGCAGCAAGCTGGGAAATGACAGTACTAAAGCCAGTGTTATCATCACAGACACCAATGGTAAGGCTTGACTTCCTACTTTACTGTCACATTCAGGAAGACCATGTATTAAAGCTGCCATCAGGACAAAAGGATTTGGAGAAGGGGAAAGCTTTGCAAGTGAAGTGGAAGTGGAAACACTGAAATCTATTAGGGGTACTAAGAAAAGTGGTCGGGCCTGACTTGTAGTCTGTGTAGTTGAGATGTTCGATTTTCCTTATGCGGACAAATGGAATGTCTCCTACAGATGTCTCAGAACAGATCAGCATTTTCTGTATAACACCAAGTCTAAGACACAGTCTAAATAGTCAAGACAAGAAGAAGATGAAGAGAAGGGAATATTATTTTATTTCCCATAATATACAGTGGGAGCATTATAGGCATGTGAGGAAGCTTTTATTTAACCTAAAACATGCCATAATCTGAACTGCTAAACCAGCACTTCCCTCCTTAAGTAATAATTGTGTGGCTCTAATTGCCACTGTTTTTACTTTCACATATGCTGATAGGTTTTTCTTTTGATTTCTAAAATGATAAATACAAAGGCATGAATGTAACTGAAGACATATTATTTAAAGGTCTGAATGTAATTCAAGTATTTTGATATAGATATTGTGATTTAAAATTATTTCTTGAGGAGCAGAGCTTGTCATGAGGCAGATAGCACTCAGACTTACCCAAAAAATTTACAGCTATTATAGATTGCTGTTTTTGCAGGGCCATTTCACTTATAGGAAGTTCCAATTGCTTCTGATGAAATTTTTTGTGTTCTATTCTACACAAATGTATTAGCAGTACTGTTTCTCCTTTGGAGAGGCATGGAGGCAGCAATTCAGCTGAAATCTTGTTTTCCAAGTGTGACTTTGACTAATTCAGATCCAATAATTCAAACTCCAGCTGGCTGTGAAGTATCAAACATGCCCTCATTAGCAAACAAAGCTGAAGTTCCATGCATGTCTTAGATGGGTTTAATGTTGTAGCAATGTAAATTTACCAGGCATGCTTTTCTGTTTCACATTGTGCTCCAAAATGGGAGACAGGCATTTAAATAAACAGAAAAACAAATGTAGATCTTTTCCAGTGGGATTTGTCTTTGGCTATCTGCAGTTTTGCAGTCACACAGCAATTGCTTGACTGCATTCACTTTGTGTATTTGCTATTCTGTTTCATCAACTAAAGAATCTCAAGTGCTAAGATTTCATACTAGCTGTATGGTATTATAATCGTGAGCAGATGTCAGGAGACTGATATAAAAGATCAAGTGTTATTTACTGGAGTGTTATTAGGAGGAAAAATGGGTAGGTGTTTCTGTGTAGCTTTGTAGATGCTCTTGGTTTCCATGAATACAAATTTTGATTGCTCATTAGCTGCTTACACAGAAAGCTCCCATACTGTTTCCAAGATACTGGAGTTTCCAAAACTCAGCTGTAGGCACTGTGCCTGGGCAGTGATACAGATAAATGCAAAAAAAATGCCTGACCGTCCTCTATTACTCTCCCAGACAAGGAATGGTGTCATGGCTGAGGAGTGCATGTGGGACCTCATTCCTGTGCCTCATGACATGGATTTTTCAACTTCCTTTTGGTCTGTGCTGAATGACCGCAAAACACTCCTGCTGCAGGGAGACAGGGGCTTGGTCTTAATTGAAAATGTTTGTGGGCAAGCCCTGTTATGTGCATTTATAACAGAAATGTTAGAATCTGTCTAATTATGTTACGAAATGTAAGTTGTTTAGAACACAGGCATGCATGCAAACTCCCTTGAACGCAAGGCAAACTTGAATCCAGTCTAAATGGGGCAGCTGGCTCTTGTCTGTAAAGATCTGAACTGGAAACTCAGTGATATCTGAACTGGAACATCTCAGTGATATTTGATAATCTACACTCAGGCATGGCAGCATTCACTGGATGAATAAATCAATCATGCGTATTTATTTGCCACACATACATCTGAACCCCCTCTTCTTATTGTTACTTATAAATTGCCGGTAAAATTGTTCATAATTTTCCTACTAATGATGGAATTTTCCACCTGGATTTGAGGAACAGCATGGGCAACATCTGGTGACTTTAGAGCAATAGATCCCTAAGGCCTCAAAGGGCAACATCTGCTTTGCAAACAGGGCTAGACCCCCTGCACGGGTGACCTCCTCACCCCTCCTTCCCCCACATTCCCTGACCTCTTCCCCTTGCTAGTTTAATGACAGATTTGAGATCCAAACTCGGTAATGAGCCCTGAAGGGCAGTCATTACTCAGATCCTGTATATCTGGGAGGTCCTGCACTGTTCATGAGAAAGAGTTTTAAATTTAAAAAAAAAAAAAAAAAAAAAAAAAAAAACAAAACCAACCAACCAACCAAACAAACAAACAAAATGAAAACAAAAAACCCAACAAACAAACAAACAAAACCCAAAACAACAAACAGAAACCAGCATCCTTAACCCTTACTTGTTATTACCTGTTAATGGGCTTGGGGCAGCCCAGTGCAGCCCAGGAGCCCCTGTAGAAAACTGAAGTGTGGATATCTGAATGGGCTGAATCTCTCAAGGTAGGCAGAGAGGTTGCTTTCTTCTACCTCCAGCAGATGGGATGACAATGAGGTGAAGAAAAATGCATCAGAGGGCCTGCCTTTCTTATGGTCATACTGGTCTGCTCTGATATGAGAACCACAACTTAAATTATGAGCTTTAATTTGGTGACCTCACCTGGCCATGTTTATTATGCGTGCCCTGTTATCTGCAAACAAGATCCTTCTTTCCCTTTGTGCTGGGTACTTTAAGACTGAGGGTAGAGGAGGTGATGGCTTTTCTGGAAACGGGGTTATTTTTATTTCCACTAAAAGATTAGTGCTTTTCGGTTTAAAAACCTTGGTTTAAAGTCCCTAAAAATTTGTCAAACTTTAACTGTTTTAGTTGAAATTGTTGCTGGTGTATGCTAAAAAAGACAACTCCAGGGGCAGACCAAAGAACTGTCTAACATGATGTCTTGTCTCTAACATCAGCTAGCTATGGGCATTAGGAAAAACATATGAAGAACAAGGCAAATGTGTTGGGTTTTTTCCCCAAGTATAGGAAAAGCCTAGCATTTACCACTCAGGTCAAGTGCCTGAAAGTTGCTGAATTCAATTCTCTGCTCCAAACGTAGAAAAATGAGTATTTCTCAATAAAACAGTTGTAAAAATTTCTTTATTGTTTTCAGCGAGCAAAGACCTTAATTTTCCCCAGTCTCATTTCCAGAAATGGTAAATTTTCCAGTCTGAAACAGTAATAGTCAATGCAATAGTAACTCCTGTCCTTCTTCTTGTTACTGTTATTATAAACATTGCTGTTATTTAAAACTGCCAAATTTGTTCTTACACAAGCTTTTGCTACACATAAGCATACACGCCCCACACAAACTCTATTAACCTTCACAGACTTTTAAATTTTCGCAATTTTACTGAAAGAAACGTAAAGCCTTGTCTATAGAGCCATATGTGTGGGTTAAAAATGCAACAAGTATAAAAATAGCTAGATAAACACAATTTTAACCAGTCTTAATAGCAAGCGATGGGAGCTATTCTGTTCTCTTTTAAATTTATAATGAGTATAACTTGCCCACAGGATATGAGCTGCCTTCTTATTTTTGTTCACTCATATTCACGTATACATCCCTAAGAAAGATTGTAATTGAGGTCAGAATAGAGGCATGAAGTTCTCCTGGCGGCGTATACATAGTGCACAGGTTTGCTAATGCAATAGCAACTGGTTTTTTTTTTTCTTTTGCGTCCTAATTTGTTACCTTATCCAGGCAAAATTCTCATTGTGAATTTTTCATGGACTTTCTCATGAACGTAAGACTATGCTTAATAAATGACACTGGCAGAATATTTTACACCACAACCAAAGCTTTCAATTTCATGTTTTAAAACTTTCTCACAAACCCCCTTATTTTAGGCAACTAGCACAGTGATCTTCTTTTCTGAAGTGTCGAGCACGCTCTAGCTGAATGTGGTGTGTTTTCCATTAAAACCTGTTGACCTGACTTTTTTTTTTTACCTCTCTGAGGCTGTTTGCTGTGCAACATGTCTCAGGATGCAAAAGGGTGGATTCATGCAGAAATGAATCTTGTGAGGTTAGAAGCCTACGGTGGTGGATAACTTCTGGGTTGTATGCAGGGTATTGTCTGTGCAAAGTGAATTGATGTAATTTGACTCATCAGCGGAGGTGACTGGGACAACTTTGCCTGAATTGATGAGTACAAGAAATACTCAGGTGATCTGCTCATGCACCCCAATGTCAGCAGAGGTAAGCCTTGGGAAATTCATTAGCTACACCGTCACTGGCCTGTGCAAGCTCCTGGTTGCATCCATAGGACTTGCAGTAGTAGTAACAGCTCTGCGTTGTACAGTAATCAATAAGGACATGATATTCAGCATTCATTAAATTTTAGTTTGGTCTTCCTCTTCTGAAGATAGCCAGTAGCTTAGCCTGAAGAAGATGTCTGAGAAATAAGTGAACTAAAAACAACATTCAGTATCTAGCACCCACAAACCATGCGACCAACTGTGAAATACTTCAAACGCAAGAAAAGACCCATCTTCTTTCCAAGACTTGATTTAAGCAGGGGATCAGGGTATCTCTTCTCTCTAGCGCAGTTACAGGTGAGTTGGGACCATAGGTTGTTTTGAACTGGCTATAATGGGTCAGATTCTCAACTGGTGCAAATCAGCATGCCTGGGCCAATGTCACTGATTTGGTCCTTCACATGGAAAGAAGTATGGCCATCACTCAGTTAGGTATAGCGATTCTCTTAAGCCTTTCCTTGCAGTTTGACCTATTAGGATTGAGAGCAGCGTTCATTTAGTCTAATTCAGGTCAGTAGTTTCTTCGAGAAAAAGGTAAAAAGTATGGTAGTTTTAAGAAACACAAAGTTAGTTTGGCAATTGGATCTCTCTGTGTCTTTGCCCACATGTGCCTGGATGCCTCTGAGGCCTCGGACTATGGTCTTACTTACCTTCTACACACCTGCTCCCCACTCTGCCATCTGTAGACTAAATACAGAGTCTCAAATGCTCCCCTTTCCTCAAGGTGTGCACTAGCTTGTGTCAATCTTTGTGTAATTCAGGTGGTGTTACCTGAATAGCACAACCAATGCAAAAGGCTTAAAACTTGTATCACTGTCACAAAGTACACCTCAGGGTGACAGAAAGCTTTTTTGCAGCTCTAACTAACTGTGGTGTTCACGGTGTTTGAATCCCCCACAGAGCCCAGGTTGTTGTCCCTCTCAGGGTGCCCAGAGCCACCACCTTCAAGGCCTGAATTAAAACCTACAAGATCAACCAGATCCCTTCAGTTTGCTCGAGCAGGCTTTTTGCACTAGTCCTTTGATAACTAACTGGGGGTAAAAAAAGGGCTGTGGGGGCTTGCACAGGACTTGCAAGCTTGAACAGGCTTGTTCAGAACAGCAGCTATAGGGCTGTTAAATATTTGGTTATCCCTAGAGAAAAGGTCTTCCCTGAGAAGAAGGATCTCCTGCCCAGGAACTGAGTTGTCTCCTCTCAGCAGCCCAAAGCTCCCTATCTCGAAGGATGGATCAAGATATCAAGGCCAGCAAGGTGGTGGCATTGCTGTGAGTCCTGTGGGGGTTGAAGGAGTTCTTGCTTCCTCATTATGTCAGAGATAAAGCAGGAGATACTGCTGGCCAGAGTACTAAGGAAATAGGACTGAGAGGCTGCAGGGACCCGTCCTTTAAAGCATCCCCAAACAAGGATCTCTCATCTATCCTTCAATATTTTTACAAAAGAAACCTCCAGCACAAACATATCCAGTTTCAGGAAACAGCACTCCACCAAGACTAAGTGTTCCTAGAAGTGCCAGGGGACAGAACTGGATGTAGCCTCTGAGGTAGCTGCTCCTCATGGGGAGTTAAACATGATGAGGAAGACAGGGCTGCAGACTGCCGTCTCCACACCCTGGCAGAGTTCGGCAGCAAAAGTATCAGGACTGAAAAATGCTTCCAGCTCTTTCATCTCAGGCAAGCACTGACAGCCTCCTATGAGAAGCCTCTTTTTTTCTCTGCTTCTTGTGTTCAGATAGCTTGTGCTAGCTTGTTCAGAAGGCTGCGTGCTAGCCTTCTCAGGTAGTGTAAAATGCCTTTCTTACTGCTGTGGTGTACTGTCTCCAGTAAGCAATACACACAAATGTTGCATCTGCCAAACGTTAGCATCCACTGTTAATGTTACTAACATGAATGTTACTGGCGGGACTTGGTAATGTGTGACTTTGCCACATGTTTTCCAAATGTATTTCTCAGCACGTTTCAGGTGTAGGAGGCTCTGGCTGTATTTTCCACTTGCAGGGAAGCTTCCCGTCAGCGTTCATACTGACGCAGCTGGGCTGGGGAGGTGCCAGTAAGAAATGCTTCATCAAGCTCAGCACAGGCAATAAGTGGAACATGGTTTCTTTAATGGTGAAGGAAAAATTTGCTCCAGTTGTGCCAGATGCTGGGCTACACAGCTGTCAGACCTGTTCCTGTCTCCTGTTGTGACTAAGAGAGGTTAATTGCTCAGACAACCCAGCTGCACAACAGCAAACTGCCTCTATACCCAGAAAATGGTCCTGAAAGCTGCCTGGCTACAGGCCACTGCGTTCCAAGACCTAATGCAAAGGTTCTGACCTCAAAAATTTTACTTACAGTACTCACTTACATGCTACACATCACTGGCTGTCAAGGAAATGCTGCATAACACATTCTCTCACATTAGTGAGATGAAACTGGGATGTACTGACCAGGTAAACAACAGATTTGCCAAAGAAAGCTGGACCAAATTTGGAAAAAAAAGTACAAAAAAAAAGAAGAGCTAGCATGTAAGAAACTGAAATACAGGATCAGCATTAACATTTAATGAGAGGAATGTTGAAGGGAAAACAGTTGGACTGAGCTTTGTCTCTGGTCAAGTTTCTGTGAACTCTGGAGACTGTGAACAGAACTGGAATCCAGATCCACAAAACAGAGTAAAAACATTCCTGAGTTTCCTTTTCCTAAATCTCTTATGAGGCTCTCTCTATTCTATTTGTTTGACCTACCAGAGGATTCTTGGTGTGCCTTGAGGATTCAGGGCAAGGCTTTTTTCTTGGCATTCAGGACGTTTCTCCAGCTGCACAGTTGAAACTTGTGCAGCTGCATTGAACTGCACCACTAAAAGTCTGAAATGTTTTTTGAGAACTTGGAGAAGTTCAAGATTATTGGTGAATACAACTGAAGAGCGATTTGTTCACACCTAAGAAATTGCACACAGTTGTGGCTTGTGGGGAACAGCAGAGCACTCACAAATCGATGCTGTCATTGGAGCAAGGTCTCTGTACAAGTTTGTGAAGCCTAAACAAAGGTTTTCTACATTCTGCTTTCTCCCATCTGCATTTTGCATTAGGAAATTAGCATGGTAGTATCATCCCACTTAGCCATCAGCCAGTTCAACAAGTGTCTGCAAGAAGTCCACGCCAGTATGTAACTGGCAATAGCGTATGGAGATATATAGAGGACCAGTATGGAAAAGCAACTTTCCTAATCTCTTCAGCAAAGCAACGGTTTCATTTCCATCACAGAGGCCCCAGCAGTCCATGAAGGACAAGATTTGCATGTGTGACTTAGAAGATTTCTCTGAAGTGTCAAGTGACTTTATTGTACTCACCAGCAGTTCAAGTGATATGAACAGGAACATGTCTTTGCAAAATTTAACTGCCTAGAAGCATAAGGAGTGAATACTCACACTGACTACTTCCAGAAACAGAGCCATCTGCGTGATTTCTCCTGTTGCCACTGATCAGTTATTCCCAGAGGAAAAGGAGAGATTGAACAACTGGCTTCTTTCAGAAGAAACAGGCATTTTTTTCTTCAGTTCTACTAGTAGGCACTACCATTTTTTGTTTTTTTCCTCAAAAGAAAACTTGCAAGTTGGTGTCTGATTGAAGCCTCTGCCCACTGAAGCAGGATTTAAACTTGCCTCTTCGAACAACTTTTTCTTTTTACCTTGTCCATTCTTGGAGCTGAATGCTGTTAGAGGATCATCTGACACCACATTATAACTTCTTGTTGCCTCTTGTCTTTTCCAGAGAGCACCAGCAAGATACCAGTATCAACAGAAGGGACAAAAACTTCTTCACGTAAGTTGAATTAACGAAGTATTTCTGTCTCTTTCTCTTCATTTCTTCTTGAAACTGCTTCTGCAGCTCCGAAACAGCTCCTTCACAGTAGAGAACAATTCATCTACATCCAGCAGCTCAGTGTCTGTGTATCGCCTTGCATATTCGAGCTGCTTCAGGGACTGAGATATGAATGAAGAAGGGTAAATCACACTTTTAATATCCTAGGGCTGTTTTGAGGAAGATAACTTGGCCTACAGTTGTCAGACTGTAGAATGCCCAGTGAAAAAGTATTTGTGTTGTTAGGAATTGTATTTCAAAAAAGCACTTGCTGCTCCTGCAAATCCTAGCAGCCACACGTGAATTTGCAGACTGTACAGAGATATGGATGTGTCCTCAAGAAAGTCTGTTGCCTAGACTACTCTGTTCCTCAGGGCTCTTCATACAATTCCTGACAGCTCTGCAGGGTCTGTGAATGTAGACAGATAACTCACTGAAGGTAGTTTAACAACTTTTGAAGCTGCCTTGACACACTGGGAGCCTTCTCCAGGTGGTTTCCTTTCAGGCTGGTGGAATCTGCTTTCAGCATCCTGCCTGCAGTTATGGATTGCGTAATTCCAGAGTTAATCTCGGA
Source organism: Lepidothrix coronata (assembly GCF_001604755.1). Lineage (NCBI taxonomy): Eukaryota > Metazoa > Chordata > Aves > Passeriformes > Pipridae > Lepidothrix > Lepidothrix coronata. Next base: position 1,714,945 of record NW_016690278.1, on the reverse strand, counting down.
ACTGACCCCAGTGAGAAACCACTTTCATTATTTTAACTGGTAGAGTTACTTTATATATGGCCACAGTACAAGCAGTTGTCTCTACCACTGAGTTTGGCTGAGGAAGCTGCAGATAGACGAGTGTAAGTCGAGCAGCCCAAGGATTTACAAGATGCGCATATACCCTCCTTGGCAAAGAGGCTGGGGTCCTGCTAGCTTTTTTGGGAAAGCTATGTCTGGCAGAGACAGGTTTGAGTGTGAAATGACAGTGTTTGTAGGCTAGATCAAGGAAAACAGTGTGATTGCCAGATTTTGCATTTAGCATGCCTGCAGCCTTTCCTTTGATGCGTCTGCGTGTGTGGCGACCTACTTCTGAAATTTTGGCACTGCTACCTGACAGAAGAGACATTGGATGTGCCCATATTCTTTCATGTTCTCAGTGGGGCCTGTCACTGGTGCTTCACTGGATATGTATGAGATCACATAGCTAATAGCAAGTGTCTTGTAACCATTGGAACCATTTTTGTTCAAAAAAGGTGACACGCTGGTCACTGACTCCACTGGGCTTGCCTTGCCTTCTGCCTTGTGCAGCAAGAATGCAGTCTCTGCACTTTGCTGCCTTCTTTCCCATGAACTAAAGTTCTTGTTCTTGAGTGGTCTCTTTCCCTGCTTATGCCCCCTCCAGTGCCTGCTGTTAAGTACTGTTCTGCTCTTTACTGCTGTTGTGCCGCTGGAGGGGAGGAAGCTGGGATGATCAAAAGGCTGGCTGCATTCCTGATGAGTAGCTGCACTGGCAGATTTCATGCCAAGTTGTCCTGAAGGAAAGGAAAAAGCAGTATGTTCACTGGCGGCTTATTGAGGTCTTCTCGTGGACCTCTGAGTAGGTCTTCAATATGTGGCTGGACCTACTTACTCCCAAACCCAGACAGGTGCTGTTTTTCCTACTGTTCTCTCCCAGCCCTGGGTCCAGATCACGTCAGCTTTCTTTACTACTACATGAGTTTCCTGCTAACTAATAATGTCTGGAGTTTGGGGCACTGCTGATGCTTTTCTTTCCAGTCTTTGCAAGTGAAAATAAGTTATTGGTTTGTTTCTTCTTTAATTGAAGATGGACTGTTGTGAAATGCTGGTGTTTAAATTGCCAGGAGCTAGGTCTCTTGAAGTATTGCTTCAGTCTTAATTTCTAAGAGGGGTTTTACTCTGCCTAAAACCAGGCTTGATCAGGCAACAGATTCCTCTTCTCTGCATGGCATGACAAATTCAAGGTTTCACTTCACTGTAGTATGCCTGACCTGCTCTCTAGGATCCACAAGCTGGCTGTTAGCCACCTGTACTTCCTTCTTCCCTCACCACGCTGGCATGTCACATTGTCACCTTAGGCAAAGTGCTCTCTCTTCAGACCCTTACTTCTGGTTCATGGTACTTCTCAAGCCTAATCTTAAATTCTTTATTCATGCATGACACCATATAACTTGCTAGACAGTGAAAGCCCATGAAGCCACTCAAGTGCATGGCTCTGATTCGCTGCATGATTCAGGTTCCTACAGTTCATGAGGTTCAGAGCTAGCTTCAGGCTACTTGCTTCTTCTGTAAACTTTTCTGAGTGCTTCCTTTGTGTGACTCGTGTTGAGGTCTGTTTCTTCGACTGTCCTACAAGATTATTTACCATCTTGAGAATGCTCCTTTTTCCTTTCTTTGTAACCACTTTGGGGCTGGTGCTGTCTCCCATTTTGGTCTGGAATGTGTGCAGCTCTCCCTTCCATCTACAGCTCTCTGCAGAGGTGGTGACACTCGTGGATCCTCCTCTCTTTCAAGCCACAGAGGTCCTTAACCATAGTTGTGATAGATCTGAATGCCTGAATGTTCATTTGAAGTTATGTGAGGAGAAGATAACAAGTTAGTGCTTCCTGGGTCAGCATGTGGAGCTTCAAGACCTACTGCTTTCCACTTTCCTCTGATGCTGTCACAAACAGCTGAAAATTTTACTCTCTCTTTGCCAGTTTTCTCCTGGCCTTCCCTCCCAGGACTATGGAGCATTTTTGCTGTAATTGATTATTCACAGTGTGCCTAGGACATGCTGAACCAACTTTGAAGTTCTTTGCTTTCTCAAGCGATCTCATTTTTTTTCTCTGCTTTGTTGGGTTTTTGACTACTAAGGGAAAAAAAAAAAAGAAAAAAGAAAGCTCTACTGGGAGAAGATGTTTGGGCTCCTCCAGTAGAATACTGTAGCTATGGCTGTACTCTTACAACTTTATTGTTACTTCTGTGTGTTGCAGAACCCATACCTAGGATACTGTCTTCAACAGAAGGAACAAACACTTCCTCCTGTAAGTATATACAAGTTGTTTAAATTATTGCTGGCAAGACCTCAAATACAGTTCTCATTTACTAGCTCAGCAAAAAAAATGTGCTTCTATCTAAACCTGTGTTGAGAGATCAGGAGTGACTGGGTGGGATTTCTGCACTACAGGGGCAACTGTTATTTTTTTATATTATTGAAACTCTGAGAGACATATTCTCCTTTGTGTACTGAGATCTAAACACCTTCCTTCAGAAAGGCCAAAATGTGCATTTGGGTAGGGCAAAGGAGAAGGAAACTTCACAAGTGCTTCCTACCTGGAATTCCCTTCCCTGACAATATATGTCTTCAAACAGTTTCCTTTGCCTCCATGCATGTCACAGTACCTTGGGCTCTTTGTCCTGTGCCCCAATACCTATAGGAAGAAGATAAGGAAGGTGAAGACATCTTTGTGTGTGTCTTCCCTCAGCTGAGACAGAGAAACAGAAATGGTTCCCCTGCCTGGGAAAGAGACTTGTCTCTCTGCTTATCTCAGGAGCACACTGGGAGTTTCAGGGGCACCAGTGAGGAAAGCATCTCTTTCCTTCCTCTGTAGTGATTCTTCCCAAGGAATCATGCATTATAGCCATCATCCTATACATTTTCACCCTTGAGAACCATCAAGAAGAGCCTTCCAGATCTTTAGTAGAAGCAAATCTACCATATACCCAGCCTGGTTTTGAGCAATCAGGAAGGTCACTTCACACAGTGTGAGGTAGCAGGGTTGTGGGAGGTAGGGTATTAACCTTTCCCTAACACATTAAGTATTGCTGGCTGCTAGGAATAGGATGGCTGGTGAGATAGACCAATGGTCCAAAATATCCTTACAGTTTCAGTGATGCTATAAAATATGGTGTGTACTTCATAGCAAACTGTACATTAATGCCTTTAACTCACATTTAATAGCTACTGTAACAGCACCAGGAGGAATGGTCAAAGCCATATCTCTGGATTTTTGTGGATTTTCTTCACAGCTATTAGGCTGATTAGTTTTAAGTGTGTGTTAAATTACAGAAATTTGATAGCTTATTCAAAAAACTTTCTGCCAGCAAGGTGAGAAGAGCTAGTTTTGGCCTCCTTTTCCCTTTGATGCTTAACAGCAGGGTAGGAAGGAATGATTCCTGGAGCAATTTAAAACAGTAATTTCTCTCCATTCTGTTCTCATTAGCATTGATGTGTAGCGGGATTAGTACTTATCAAGTCACTAAAATAAGTAATGTAAGAGAGAGGGCAAAATTGGATATTGCTGCCTATTCTGGTTAGGAAAAGCAGGAGGGAGCCAATGTTTATTGCTAACAGATGTGAATGTCTCTCCACAGAGTAATGAGGGAATTGAGTCCCTGTACTTACTCTAAAGTTCCTTAGGGCTTTTCTTTTCTGAATTTCAGTGGGACATGTCCATTTCACACTTGTCACTGTCAATCTTGTAACAGCCACAGGAGATAAAATAAACTGTTTCCTTCCACTTCTCAGACAATAGCAGATGTTTAGAGAACATGCCAGCACTGTCACTGTTGGCCAGACACTGGGAAAGACCTGGGAACAGCAGAGTGATTCAGTAGGCTCTCTTCCCCAGGGCTTTCACGAGAGAACAGACATGTGTCATGCTTTGCTTTTTTAGGAGTTCCAGTGACAGACAGATATTCAGAGATCTGAAAGTTTTTAAAAAATCCCATCTCAGACATCAGCTGTGAAGTGTCTTACAAAACTGAAGGTCCCTACCCTTTTATGTGCACATATACCTACACTCCTCAAAATCCAGATCATTTTGAGAGCGTGGACCTCCATTCTTAAATAAAGGAGAAGGGAAAGCCTATGACACATTCTGAGTTTCACATAAAGGACTGGTGATCTGGTTGAAGGGTCAGTAATCCAAGGGAGGAGGAAGAAAATTCATGCTTTTGTGTCCTGTTTCATAGTGTGAGACTTAGTGGAACTGATTGCTACTGCTACCCCTTGCAGGTAGAAATACTTCCCACTTTCTCTTCTACTCCAGCCCTAGGATTTTTTCATATATATTTATTTTCTTCTGTGTAACCATAGAATCATAGAATGGTTTGGGTCAGAAGGGACCTTAAGGATCACCTGGTTCCAACCCCTTTGCCATGAGCAGGGACACTTCACACTACACCAGGTTGCTCAAAGCTCCATCCAACTTTTCCTTGAACAACTCTCAGGGATGGGGCATTCACAACTTACTTGGGCAACCTGTGGCAGTGCCTCACCACCCTCACAGTAAAGAATTTCTTCTCAATATTAGTCTAAACCTAGTCTCTCTCAGTGTAAAGCCATTCCCCCTTGTCTTATTGCTACATGCCGTAAGTTACAACTTTCATTTTCCTTCACGGTGAAGCTCTCTGTGATACGCCTTTTCCTGCTGAATGAAGTGAACGAAACAACAGCAGTTGTAGCCCTGTGTGCTCTCACTACAAAGGACTGCAGAGACCATTCTTAAGCTCATCAGAAATATTTGGGGATGGAAGAGGTTTTTCCACCCCTTGTTTCCTAGGACTGCAGTGATCTGAAACAGGTGCCTTATGACCCTATGACTTTCTTCTGCTGAGGAGTTGCAGTGGAAAAAGTAAATCTGAAACTTCACCCTAATGCCTTGGTTTTATGGGTTCAGTCAACTATATATTCAAGGCTAGAGAATGAAATTGTGGTGGTCTTTTTTGCTCTCCTGGGACTTGTTAAAGGAATCTTGGCTTCTCACCCCGATAGCATACATATGGCGGCTTTCCTTTTCTTTAGAAAGTTGGTCCCAAAGCTTGCATTCTTGTTTGTAAGTTACAAGATACATGGAAAGAAATTAAGAGGCAATCAGGTTTCCTAGGTTAAAATCATCAGCACTGCACAGAGCCTTCTGGTGGAGGTATTGTACAGGAAGATTTGTATGGTGCAAGAGGGGAGAAGGGAAGTGGTGGGATATGGGCTGCCTGCAATAACTACAGTTCCTGTTGTGTGGGAACCACCACCAGCACTTTTCAGATGTAGAGACCAAGAGTGATTCCACAACTTGGTTTACTGGTTCTATGGACAACAGCAGTTTGGAAACCTGTACTCTGAGGGCTAAACTGGGTCAAAAGCTGGGCACTGTTCACAGTAGAAAATGAAGAGGTTGCAGAGAGACAGAGCCTGTGGGAGTGTGTGTCAAACTCTTCATCACAGATGGAAGTGTTTGCCTAGTTGCACCTTGCAACATCACCGTCATGCTGGTTTGTGCTGCACACTAAGGGCTGCTCCCTAAAATGTCTGTGGAGGCAGTTCCTCCAGCAAACAGCCAGGGCTCTGCATGTATTCATGTTTCAGATCTGATTGTCTTATACCAGGATTCTCAGTTCACATTTGTTTACTTGTGCAAGATGGTGAGCCAGCAGCCGTGGCACTGGATGTGCTCGGAGCATATTCTCTGCAGCGTGCACCCTCCTGTCCATCATCTAGCAGGTTGATATGATGGCCAGCTGGAGGAAAGAATATGGATAAAGAACAGGTAGAAGGCTGATCTCACCTTGGCTGTGGCTTCTCTTTTCAGAGGAGTACAGAGCAAGTTTGTTGAGCTTTTGGCTGGAGAGAAAGATCCAGTGTTGGTCATCTGTCCAACTTCAGATTACTTCAGACTAATTTACCTACAGACTCTCATGCTGGCCTCTAAAACCTGCACAGAAATTTTAAAAAGAAGGATTAGTTGGATAAAAAATGTGCCAGTTTGAACTGATCATCTCTTCTTTCCGGAGTTATTAACTTACAAGCTCCAAGCCTGGCACAGCAAGGCACTTTCCTAACACTTCATCTTCTCATCATGCAATAACAGATTCCAACCTGCATATTAAATGGAGACCAGGTACAGCACACAGAAAGGAAGCACGGAAAGACTTTTTGCCTGTCACGTTTTCTCAAGTACAGTACTGAACTGCTTTGATAAAAGTGTTCCATGCCGAGCAATAAAACCTTCTGTATGACACGATGTGAGGGTCATTGGTTTACAGAATATTTTTAATGGGAACATTTTTGCATATATGAAGCAAGCAACCTGGCCAGTAAATAATCTGTGTCCTCAAATCTTAACAAGCAAGTTAAGTTTCTGCTAAATTCTGCTTTCTTTCATCTCCTAATGTGAGCCCAAACCTCTTCCCCTGTATTTATTTATGTTATAACTGACAGAAGACCTCTTTAAATTTTCAGAATCATACAAACCTGAATCAGTGTTTTGTATTAAAATCTAAATGCATTGGTGACAGCTCAGCAATTTCTGAAATGCAGCTATTTTGGGGTGAAAGAGCACAATTTTTTACGAGGTAGTAACTGGGTAGAGTCACCTGGGGCAGGACGGTAAGAGGAGAATACTGTAACCAGTTGACAAAGCTGAGGGAATTGAGATGGTGAAGGCAATTACTCAGCTTCCACTTATGCTAGCACAGCAGGACTCCCAGCTCCTGGTCTTGTAATAAATTAGTCTGACGCCTTCAACTGTCAGCATTTAACTCATCCCTTGAATGGATTGAAAGGCTGCTTTCTCAGGAAAGCCATATACCTGATTGCCTTGGTGGGACAGTGGGTCAAAGGAAAACCCTATGCCAGCTCGTGTGTTTTGCTTTACTATTTCAGTGGGTTTGTTTTTCTGAATAATTATCTCTGGAGAGAACATTTTGCTTTGTTCTAAGGACACAGTGCGTGAGTAATGGCAGGGTCAGATAATTAGTTCTTGTTTACTGTAAAATAAGTTTAAAGCTACTAGTCAGTGAAATGCTACTGAAAGAGCAGCGGTGAAGACACATCAATTCCTTGTTAAAACCTACCACAGTCGCAGTATGTTGCAGTTTCATTCTCCACAGTGGGCATGAATGACAGTGGGTGATGCAGTGGTAATTTCAGTACATTTATGATTTGATCTGGCATGGCAAATCCTGTTTCCTGTAGTTAAATTTCACAGATAGGGCAAATTCATGTGAATAGGTAACACTTCCAAAGAGACAGAGCTTTCAATCTTTTGTATGATTCCCAATCTAGAGCTGGTGTGGCATGAAATTTCTGTTTCAAACCACTTAATATCCTAGGATTTTCTGTAGCTGCATTCTTCATCTCCCAGTCTTGCTCTGAAGGAGAACTTGGGTTGTCACTGAGAACCTCAGCTGCATTAGGCTGCTCCATTGAGAAATTTTACATCATAATTCTGAGACAACACCACTAGAAAAGAGTCAATTCTTTTTTGTGCTGGGGTTTCTTCTTTCTGTTTTTTCTTCAAGGAGGTCAGGGAGGTAAAAGGCAATGATGAGTATAAGCAGTGCTAAAATTGGAAGAAGCTGACATTAGTCACAAAGGAATAAGTGCAACAGTTTATATAGCTTAAATACAGCTGCCAGAGTGAAAGGGTTTTAAGGACATTGACTTATTACACAAATATCTGTACATTTGCGCGTGTAAGAATAAATCTGTAAGGCTGACATTTTCCTCAGCATTTGTATATGAGGAGGCAATAGTAGTTTATGTATAAACATGCATACATGTATGAGTATAAAGTATATGCATGTAAGTGTGAAGGCAATGGTTTGGATCTGTTTATTTCAAGATTTGCTTTCCTGAGGTCATGGATTACACCATAAAAAAGAACATGAAACGTGTGGCAGTCTACCCTGATGGAATACAAGTCACAAAATCTACTTCACATGTTTCTGTTGTTTGTAACATTTCGCAAGGTCATCTCTCATTGCCTTTAACATGTTGTGGATCATCTCCTTCTGTCCAAAGTTCTAACAGAAACTCTGCCTGTCTTTCAGGAAAAAGGTATTTTTAAAAACTGCATGTGTCCTCACTGGTGGAGTGGGGGAGCCTCTCACAACAAGGTAGCTGTCCAAAAGCCATAGTGTTAATTTCTTCCTCAGCTGGATTTCAGAGCCAACCCTACCTTTCCTCAGGAACCCTGGCTATGTCAGGACCTCTGTTTCTGACACCCCACAAGTCATATGGGAATTTGTCTTCAAGGGGCTTCTAATAAGGCCTAGTTTCTTTGAAGTCCTTCCAGATGGTCAAATCATGGCAAATTCTTTCCTAAGAGAGCATTAGTTTGTGCCTCTCTGACTTCTTCATACTGTGCTGAAGTGACATGTACTATCTCCCACCTGAGACCAAAACAAGCATCTTTCTGATTTGCCAGCATAGCCTCTGCTATACTGGAGGACATAAGCTTGTAGTACAGGGATGTGTTGGTGTTTTGACCTTGGTGGTTTGGTCACTGTGTCTTCCAGGTAACGACAGCCCTGGCACTGGCACTGTCACTGTGACAAAAACAGGTGCTCAAGGACTCCTGGCTGTACCCTTTCTGGGTAGTAATTATGAACACACTTTGTGGTAATGGATCAACCTTCTCAAAATCTTCCCTCTTCTGAGTCACAGAGCTACCTTCTTGCTGAATAAAGGTACACAACAGGCAGTCGTACCATCTGGGCAGAGATCTGTGGACAAAATAGAATATGTGACCTTGACAGAAACATGCATCTATTTAATGTCATTATCCACGCTGAAATCAAGAATGTCAGTGGTTGTATGAAAGCATGAAGGAGCCAAGGAGCTCAGAGTGTTTATGAACATGTGCATGGGTACAGAATAGCATTTGTATTTTAATACAATAGGCAGTTCCCAATCTACCCCTATAATCCAGATATTCTCTTCATCTCCTTATCTTCCACCCATTGTCCACACAATACCTACCCCCAAAGAGACTTTACCCTGAGGTGCTGTATTGTGTTAACCCCAGGAGTGATTAGCTATGCAAGTTCCTTTGTGCTCCTCAGAAGACCCTTCCGTTCTCGGAAAGACATGATGACAGCTCACTTTCTTGTTTTTGGAGGTGGAGTTTCTGTTGTTTCAGCTTTGGAGGGAAAGGTTCCAACAGAGAGAGTAATCCCAAAGGGAATTTGAGTTACCATATTAGAATTACCCCATCATGCCTGAAGGCTTGCTGGGCTCCCTTTGACAGAGAGGCACACACAGCAGGCTTCCTCAGACGGAGTGTTCTGGGCTTTCTAGTCCACGTTCTCCTAGGGGAGATCTTGGGCTGCACTGGCTGTAAATTGAAACACCCTGTGGCACATCAGAGCTCTGATCCATAAAAGGCTATTTCAAATTCGTGGTCTGGCAGTGGACATCTGTGACAAAGCAGAAACACAAAATTAATGAAATACAAAGGAGTCAAGAGGCTGGGTCCAATGCTTTATTTTCATGCTGAGCTTCCAATTTGGGCAGTTCTGGTCAATCACAAAGGCAGTTGCTGTTGTCTAGGAAGAGGGAACAAAGTTTCTTAGAGAGCAAGGGAGGAAGGGAAGATACTCCTCTGAGTTATCTTCCTATTCTCCAAGGTTCTTTTGATTCTTGAGGAGGAATCCAGGGAGCCTGTACCATATTTAACAACTGGAAGTGCCTCAGTGTTTGATTGGATCAGTTTCTGGAAGATGAAAGCAGAGGGTAACACAGCAGTAAATGAACAGAAGATGAGCAGAAAAGTACATTATTTTTAGAATAACTTGCAAAGTGACCGCTTCCATTTCCTTCAGAATAACCCCTTGATAAATTCCTATTTACTCCTTAGAAAATGTAAGCTGTATTACAGAAGTGATATTTCAAAAGCTATAGGCAGAGTACTGTACACACAAATATGACCTTTTCATGGATGCATGGCTTCGAAGAGCCATCACTGTGTCCCCTTATTAGCTTCTCCACAAACACAGTGGTACTCTATAGCTGAGACTCAATTTAGACTATAGCAGTTCCTATCAGGTAAATTAAAAACAATACTCTTCTTTCACGTTCCTATTCTAGCAGTATTGTAATAGTGCAGTGGGAGCCAAGATAAACCCTTGGGAAGAAATTATTATCCTATCCTTCATGTCCACATCTCTTCTAAATTGCCTTTTGGTAACCTCTTCTAATTGGATGCAAAATGGGAAAGTTGTATCTCCTGTGACTTTCATTATCAAAATGTTCCCTCAGGTTCTTAATGGTTTCTGCTATTCTTGACATTCTCCCCCTGTACAGAGAGGAGAAGAAATTGCTGTAGTCACTGCAGCAATTACAGAGAGGCCTTCTACAATGTGATCTTCTTTCTAGGTTTGCATCTTCCTAAATATTTTGCAGTAGCCAGCTGGTCAGTAACTTTGAGTTGCATCTGCTGTAGCATGGAAATGCATAGCAAGTACAACAAAACACCCACTCTGTGCTTTTTGAAAAGAAAGCTCTGCCCTGGAGCAATTGTCATTTATGAATCGTGTCTGATGGATACCAGTATTTTCTTTCAGTGACTATATATGTATAAAAAGGCTCTTAGATTTCTTCACAAGATTTTCTTTTCCTGACTGCCCACTCTTCAGGCTAGTCACTTCAACTTCATTATGGATATACACAGCTCATAGATCTTATTAGTTTATATCAATCACAGTATCCAGCTATCTGAGATCCTTTGGCAAAGTAATTCCAAATTTTCCGTTCTACAGGGATCTGCTTTTTCATGGGAGGAAATTTTTCCACAGCCTTCCAATTTCCAAACTGCATCAGTTCTGTTTGCAAGCTAAAATAGCATGGAGCATTTCTAACTTACGATGGATGATCACAAAGGCTAAACCTAGGGTGCTAAGTAGAGTGAGGCTGAGGAGTGAGATGGAGTGCTAGAGCAGTGTTTGCCTATTTCATCATTAACATGTTTTCTTGTGTCATTTTGGGTCATGCCAGCTACTAATTTTCAAGACACCTAAGTACAATATGAAGGATTAAGAGCATTGAGACCTTGACCAGGAGCCAGCATGGGTCCCACCCTCCCAGCCCAATTCCTCTCCCAGCCCAGCTCCTTTCACTCTAATCAATTCTCCCATGACATCCCAACAAAAGCTGCAATCCCCAAACATTCCCAGGTTCCTTTAACTATATCAGAGGGAATCAATCATAAAGCCATGTGAATGCCTGTAAAACACCACTTGGGTGGGCTAAGACACAGTCTTTCCTCAATTTAGACACTGAGAACTGGAAGAAGACACATGTAAATGATTTTTAATGAAGGGCAGAGCCACAGTGAAGTGTTATGTGATGTAGATGTAGCCTAGCCACACTTGCCCTTGGACTGAGAGCATGATACCTTTACTATTGAGCAATGCTGGAATATGAGAGGCTGTCTATTCAGCCCCAGCCTTCCCAATGTCGATGTACTTGTGGGGCAAAGAGCAGCTGGCATTACACCCCAGCCCTCCCGAGTTTAGCAACCACAGCCACTGTTTTTGAACAGAGAGATGAGACACCACCTACTACACTGCAGTCCAAGCCAACAGAGAAGACAACTGTTTTCTGAACCTTGAGCATTTGGCTCATTTGTTTGTCCATTTGTTTCTGTTTTGTTTATTCAGTGCAGAAAAGGTCCTTGCTGCAGAGCTATAAATGTTCAGAATTGATGTTGAGTGAGGAAGGATTTGACTGGATACAGTTTTACAGCCTGAAGCTTTTACAAATGCCATGTGCCACTGAGCTTATCTAAAAGTTTACCATTTATACATGGGGTGGTAATAATGCTTCAGAATTGAATACAGTCATTATTTTTCTGAGGTTTGTAAAGTTCTGAACTCTACTACTGATATCTTTCTGGTAATATTCACAATGATCCAAAACATGATTCTTAATAACACAGTCAAGTGTCTGACAGGTGTTTAGATGAGCCTTCCAAAATGTCAGCAAGTTTGATGAGGAGTATTACTGCAATGGTTGGTTTCTAAAAGGAAAGGATAAGCCTTTGTAATATTACTTGTAAGAATTACAAGGGTGTTTTTTTCAGTAGCACACAATTTGCACACAGATATATAGCTGTGAAAGCAAGGGCTACCTGCATTGGAGAAAGCTACTCATTAGATCTACTGCTGCCAGTTGTGGCATAAATTGCCAGCGGCAGAATGTTTTTTCTGGTCTTCTCAAATTAGAAGTGAGCTAACCCCATGTGCTTTTATTTGTTTGAAATGTCTGTGTTTTTACAGAGAGAGAATGATCTTTCAGTTGCAGCTAAAAGTCTGTTGTAAGTTCTCAAGCACTGGTGTCCAGTGCCGTGGGGCATTAGTTCAACCGTTTAGTTACTGTTCTGAGAGAACAGTAGGTTTAAACGTCTGGTGGTTTTGCCTGATTAAATGCCACCTCCCCTGCTTTTTTCCATTCTAAGAAAGTCCAGAACTAGCCTTGATTGTTTTGAATTCCTTAATATTTTATGTTATTTAAAGCAATACAAACACGGAGTGATTCCACAGGACACACAGTGAAATAGGTTTGGAGTCTAATCTTGCTCTATACTTTTTATCCTGTTAGTATGATTTTTATTATTTCCCTGGAATGGCTCTTTCCTTCCATTTCCCACCAGGGAAATATTTGGCTTAAAACAAGCTGCAGGCTATGCATAGTTCTTGAATATTTTAATGATCTATACAAAACCCATTAGCTGACATGGTGGCAACTAATACTTGACAGACAGTAGGATAACAGTTATCTCAGAGACTGTGAGAGGCCAGAAGAATCTTAAACACTAATGTTGCAGGAAGGATGAAGAATTGCCTTGAGCAGTGATGCAACTCATTCAAATGCCTGTCAATCTCTCTTGATGAGGAACTGGAGCTTCAGTTCTCTGGTGTCATGAGCTCTGAATCAGATGCTGCTCCTGGCGATTAGGAGAGCTGCATCTGCGGAGTAGGTGCTTGTAGCTCCTTTAAATATTTGTCACTTTGGAGGGAGGAGGTTGAGATTAGGTGCAGGGAAGGAATGCTGTGAACACAGATTCCGTATCTTTTCTAGTGGACTATAGTCGTGCCAATGTAGCTGTGATCGCTAAGACCAGCAGATCAATCCCAAGCTTCACAAGAGGTAACACAAGTCTGAAATCCTCTCCACGTGTGTTCAGCCAGCACATTTGGACTGTGCACTGGTGAAATGTCTTCCTGGAGGTAGAGGAGAGGAAATGAGGCATGGCTTAGGGACTGTTTACCTTAACCTGTCCAGTTACACCTTTCTGTTGGACGCACAGGACCCTTGGTGTCTTATCCATGTCTGTATCCTGTGTCCCTGGTGGTCTAGTGGTTAGGGTGCAGGACTCTCACCGCTGCGACCCGGGTTCGATTCCCAGCCCCC
>NW_016690278.1:1689811-1699778 GCF_001604755.1 Lepidothrix coronata | reverse complement strand
AGATGATGCCTCTGCTAAATGATTTTACTCCTAAGCTGTGACCAAGAGAGGGAACTCACTCTTTCTGACTCCTATTTTGCTCTAGTTAGGTTTATGGGAAGTCTTGTCTCTTCTGTAATCTTGTTTTGTTGCTGTCTTCAGCTCTCTCTCACTCTTCCATAGCAAACATACCATCTCAATATGCCTTGGATTAGGTTCCTCAGTGTGAGGCCACCAGTGGCCTATGACTTTCAAAGGGGGCTTCTCCCACCTTACAGACCCAGGGTAGTCAGGGATGACAGGTGATTAAACCTTAAGCCACTAAATGGAGTGTAGTATTCTTTTGGTCTGCGACCATCTCCTCATCCTCCTTTATCTACATCAACTGCGAACAACTACAGGAGCAAGCCACATAAATATTGTGATTGGAGTGACATGCCATTTCAGACACCTTGAATAGTGTAGCACATGACTGATGTGGGAATAGAGACTGCCAGAATATAAAATCCTAGAGTGCTTTAGATTGGAAGGGACCTTAAAGATCATGTAGTTCCAACCCCCCTTCCATGGGCAGGGACACTTTTCACTAGACCAGGTTGCTCAGAACCCCTGAGAACTTCCAGGGATGGGCCATCCACAGCTTCTCTGGGCAACCTGTGGCAGTGCCTCACCACTCTCATAGTAAAGAATTTCTTCCTGATATCTAATCTAAACCGTTCTTTTTTCATCTTAAGACCATTCCCCCTTGTCCTTTCACATGCCCTTGTAAGGAGTCCCTTTTTAGCCTTCTTGTAGACCCACTTTACATACTCAAAGGCTGCTGTAAGGTCTCCCTGGAGTCTTCTCCAGGCTGAACAGCTCCAATTCTCTTGGCCTATCTTCACAGGATTGGTGCTCCAGTCCTGTGATCAACTTAGTGTCTCTTCTCTGGACTTGCTCCAACAGGTCCATGTCTTCCTTGTGTTGGAGCCCTAGAGCTGGATGCAGTACTTCAGGTGGGGTCCCATGAGAGCAGAGCAGAGGGAGAGGATCACCTCCCTTGACCTGCTGGTCACATCTCTTCTGAGGTAGTGCAGCATGCAGTTGGCTTTCTGGGCTGCAAGTGCATGTTGCCAGCTCATATTGAGCTTTTTGTCCATGAGTACCCCCAACTCCTTCTCCTCAGGGCTAGTCTCAATCTATTCTCCTTCCAGCCTGTATTTGTGCTTTGGGTTGCCCCAGCCCAGGTGCAGGACCTTGCACTTGGCCTTGTCGAACTTCGTGAGGTTCACACAGACCCACCTCTCAAGCCTGTCCAGGTCCCTGTGGATGGCATCCCTTCCCTCCGCTGTGGCAACTGCATCACACAGCTTGGGGTCACCAACAAACTTGCTGGGGGTGCCCTTGATCCCACTGTCCTTGTCACCAGCAGAGATGTTAAACCACACCTGTTCCAGCACCGACCCCTGAGGGACACCACTTGTCGTTGGTCTCCACTTGGACATCGAGCCATCACCTGCAACTCTTTGAGTGTGACCATCCAGCCAACCCCCTATCCGTGTTGTGGTCCACATATCAAATACATGTCTCCAGTTTGCATGTCAGTGTGTTACTCATTAGTGCCCACTAACTGTGGGCAAGGCCAAAAAGGGAGAGGAAGGTGCACAGTTTTCCTCATGGAAAACTGTGTACTTGTTGTAATACCTAGAAAATGTCATCCTTGCCCTTTTGTGATTAACTATTGGCATATGTGCTAAAGCATGAGGCTTACTAACCCTAACATAAGAAGCATTTGGTTTTGTTAGTGCAGGAAAGGGATGCATGTTCCTATTTTCCATGCAACTATCAATCCTTTTCTCAAAATTTCTTTAAGAACTTGACCTGAATGTGGATTAAGCAAATTCTTGGTGACAAATATTTTTTTCTTTTGTTTCTACATGGAAAAGGGAAATGTTTCTGTTCCCCATACAGGCAAATGTAGTCATTGAGGGCTATAAAATCACCTGACAGGCTGTAAAAGCGTAACTTGGCCTGCTCTTTGCAGTCCACAGAGGTCCTTCTCTTTGCTCAGGAGATGGAGAGGAACATCCTGACTGGCTGAAGGCACTCCCTTCACAGTGCTGGTGATGTAAGATCGTAAACTGGGAGATCTTGGGGGTCTCATTTTGCAATCCATGTGAAGTGCTGAGAAGGATCTGTGTGTCAGTCTTTTCAAGACTTCTAACTGATATTAAGACTGGCCAACTGGCCACAGTTTGACCAGATCATGGTTTATTTGTCCCAGAGCAGATACAATTAATATGTATCACCCACAATTAATACGTGGGTGAACATACAAGGAAAACAATGTCTTCATCAGGGAGCCAGCACAAGGCTTCTGTCACTGGCAGTCACCCTTGCCCTGTTGTTTCACCCACTGTGATTAGAAATTCATCAGATATGTCTGGAGAATTTGCATGCTTAGCCTGCTTTGGAAAGAGGGGATTGTCTAGCCATGAAAGGAGATTATGCAGCAATTTCCTCCTCAGCACAGCGAGGCAATGAATCTGACTCTTCATTACAGAGGAAGGATGAGTAAGAACCGTTGCATTTCCTGTGCAGCAAGAGCAACATGAGCCCTGCTCCAGGTTCCTTTGGGAATTTCCATGATCATGTCAATTTCAGACATGATGCATAATGTTACTAGGAGAAAATGTATATGTTTAAATAGGAATGCTTGTGGGGAAGGGGAAAGGGATCGATTCACTAAACGATGTGTTTGATCTCAGCTAGAAAGAAAGCTGTACAAAAGAAGACAGGATCCAAGTTAGTTGCTTGACTTTTATAACTCATGCATTAATTACTGGCAGCAGTAATGTATTTCTGAGGTGATCGTAGTTTTTAATAGATATTCTCACATTCTCTCACCACTTAGGAAAATATTTTCCTCCACTTATGAAAATATTTGCTATGTTTTCATTATGTGAGAGGCTGTTAAGAAGTCTTGCAGCTCCTTGCTAAATAAATGGAGAGAGGTCCCACAAAGCATCTGCCTCATTCTCCTGTATTTTTACACTCCTGCTCAGGGTGAACACAACTTGGTGCTGCTACTAAGGCATCAAACACTGTCTTTCTCTTTTGAAGAGTCTTTAATAAATACACAATCCTGCTTAGATTTTTCTAAATCCTTTACCTGGGGGATGTTGTACATCTGCAAATGCAAAAATGTATTACAAGGACACATTCTTGTGCTCAGAAAAGACAGATAGTCTAGCAATTGGAGGTTAGCAAGACACTGATCAGAGGAAAGAGTTCCTGAGCAACCTTGAGCACATGCCTTAGGACTAGTATGAGTGTGCATTACAGGCTGGGAATCTCAGACCAGCACTTGGCTTCTGAGGGAACAAACCATGAATTCTGAAACGCATGTGCAGACACCTCAGTGAATGCCCAGAAAGACTTTAGATGCCTCAAAACTAAACTTATTTCCCGCCAGGATTAGTCCAAGCAGTTACGAAAGGTTGTTCCACGATTGTGTGCTGATGGTAAGACAGCCAGCCAGCATTATGTAGATGCTAAGATGGGGCATGAGAAGCTTTCTCCAGCTATGTCCATCTCCTAGATTCTCAGTACCTTCTCAGAGTTATAAGGAGGCACCAAAAAAAAAAAAAAAAAGGCATGAAACCACCATCAACTATTCTATGAAGAGATAGTTGATAGTATTCACCATGTCTCTCCTCTGTCCACGAAGTCTTCAAAAAAAAATCAGTGACATTCATCTCTCTGGTGTGAAAAACATATCGGCATTTTCTGCAAAGCTGGAGACTTCCTTCAGCAAGAGGAACTTGGAAGTTCTTCCTGAAACAGTCTTGCCATGACAGTATTGAAAGTGTGTTCTCAGGAGAGAAAGAAGATTCCCAATGGGTAGAAAATAACATTCGGTTATTTTAAAATAAACCCAAAAGCTGCTATTAACGCCTTGGATGAAGTCTGTCGTGGTAAAAGGATGTGAGGAGCCATCCTGGTTCATCCAGCTCCCTCTAGGGCAACAAATGGAGGAGCACCTTCAGACATGCACAGATGCAGGTGTGAGAAGGGAGCTGAGGTGCTCAAAGCCACATGGGAGGGTATGCCTGTATACCAAATTAGGCCCATTTTAAGTGCCTTGGTACCTTTATTTTATTTTTTTTTAGCTGGCTTCTATTTCTTTTTCCTCCCTCATAAAGGAAATGCTGTGACTGCACATGCCTTATTAAAAGATTGCTTGTTTGGCTGGTAGCCATAGAGGAATAATTCCTCTTATTGCTCAATAAATCAAGTTACTGTCATTTTAAACACTCTAGCTGAATTTCTGATGAGCACATGAAAGAGTTAACTCTACCACTGTCATGCTACCACAGCATTAAAATAACAGCAAATTTCAGGAACATAAATTGTCCTCTCTTGTAGCATAAATTTGGAGCATAGACAAAATCCTCATAAAACTATGTCATGCTGTAAAAGTCTCCTATTTGAAAAATATACAAGTAGAGCTGTGGACTAGTAAAGCACAAATAAAATACATGCAGGGAAGTAGAGTTGTGTCTTTTGAATTTGTAGGCATTTCAAATGCATTCTAAAAATAAATTAAAAAAAAACTTCTTAAAATGTTAAACATTTTTTTTCATTTCAGTTAGCACAACTTTTCTTATGTACAATAATAATCAGGTTTTCCTGGACTGGAAGGGGGCGTTGATTTAATTTGAAGTGGTGGGCTCCTTCTCTGAAAGGGTTTTTTTGTTGCTTTAGCAATTGAAAGCCTTTCTTTCCTAATAGGATTAGAGCAAATAATTACCAGAGGATTTCTCCGTGTCATCCGAGTACAGTTCCCCACAGCTGTATTAAAAAGCCTGTCCTCAGTATGGAAACAGTCAATGGCAGTGGGTAGCTGAAAAGGTTATAGTTAACTGTTGCCACTCAAACCATAGAAAGTCGTCCACAAAGGCAGGAATGCAGTGGTTTTTGCCCTAATCTCCCTTGTGCCCAGCTTGTGGGAAGAATAAACAGTAGCTCCTTGTTGGCAGGAAGCTACTAGGGAGGCTCTGATGGACAGCAGGGTGAAGTGAGGGGCCACAACCCACATGGTAGGTGTCATGACAACCCTCTTGCAGCACTTGTTCAGTAACATGCAAGTGATCTGGGATAACAGAGATTTAGCCTTGTGTGTGCCAAGTTTTATGCTGTCCCTTTGGTTTCGGGTGCAGACCAGGGTCCTCCCCTCTGACCTACTAGGAAGGGAGCCTACTTGCAGAGGTTCTTTGGTGTATCCCTGAAATCTGTGAGACACATCAGCAGTCTGTGGGAGAAGCTTCTGACTCTTCAGCTTTAGGACAGCTCCGTGCTGCTTTTTACAATTTTTACATTCGGACACTTTATTAAGTGTAACAAATTCTGTACAAAAAAAAAAAAAGGAACACCTTGAGGAGGGGGGAAAAGAAATTGTGACTCAGGTTGAGACTGCACAGAGGCGTCCTGCTGGGGGAGCAGGTCTGAATTAATTTCTGTGACATTAATCCATCTATCTAATCTGTAACTTTATTACTTATTCAAAGTACGCTCTATTTTTCTGCTGTTCTAAGCCTTCATTTCAGTTCTGGCTCTGTATCCATATTTCTGTGCAGCATAATATATTGTCCAGAGTAACTAGAAAATGAAATCTGAAAGGCATTTCTTAAGCATTAATATATATATACCAGCTTGACAGATACATGTCTGTAATCATAGATCATTGTTCAGTGTGCCAGGAAATGAGCACTTCTGGCCTGACCTGTCTGATATTCCTTGAAATTGCAGGACATGTATGCCCTTTTTCCAGCTCACTGTGAACACTGCTGTTTTGATAGGAAAAGGGCTTGGTAAAGATCTTTACTTGGGGTGCTTTGTGTCATGGTACTGTATCTGTATCTGTTTCCTCTCTGCTCATCCTCTGGAGACTTCCAACTTGTGTAATTGCTTTTGAACATAATCACATTCGTGGATCAAAGAAAATGCACAACCTTGTTGTCGCAAGTTAATTGTTCCTGGAACAATTCTTACAGGTTGTCCATAGTTGTCTCCCTCAGTGATAGATTCAGAGCCATCATTCCTTCCACCTTCTGCACCTTTTCCAAATAGTTGGTATTATTTAACCACTTCAGTTGGCACTCCTGGAAACTCTCTCATTACCTAATGCACCAGTGAGCTGACTGTTGCCAGTAGCTACAACTTACCTCTACAGTGGTAAGCAGTAAACCTGAACTTTCTGTCTGCTGCAACCACATTAGTATATTAATAATGCATTATGTTTCCTGTAATTACATACATGCACAGAGATTTTTATTTATTTTTTTTTTTGTAAGAGGAGGAAACAAGATGGAGGTGGGGGGTGGAAGGTGGTGGAAACAGATACAACTAATTATTAATGCTGACTAGACCCCAGCTGCACGGGTTTTTAATTAGCCCGTGTCTAACCCTAATAGTCACTGTTGGGATAATACTAGCTCTTCTTAAGTGGGTTACTTTAGCAAAGGAAATGTGTTGTCTGCTCACACCTGCACTGTGTAGTGTTACTAGCACATATTCAGCAACACAGGCCAAAATGTTAAAATTTTTTTCAGTTCACTTGGTTAAATTTTATTCATATTTTGTCCTGCAAGGCAGTCTCAAAGAGCGAGTTCCATGCAGCTGAGCAGGGCTGCTTTCCTGAGGAAACCATGAACTGATGCCTAAGGAAGGAAAAGCAATGCAATATACAGAATATCACGTCTTTTTCAAGTGTTATTAACAAGGCCCCCAGAGAATCATTGCAAATTGATCAGTGAGGCAGGAGCACAATCTCCACTCTTCAGAGAAAAAGGAGTTCAAAATTCAAGACACCCTTCCTTTTCCTCCCTTACCTGAGCTGAAGGCTTCTGGAATAAGTAGAATCGTTATGCCAATGAATGTGTGTGCCAGCCTGGTCCATCCCCAGGAGCTTGGGCTTTGCCCTGTGGACCTTGTGCCTGTAGAGTGGAACCTATTTTGGTCACATCCTTGTTTTCTCCTCTAGCATTTGCAAAGTTGTTAAAACATCGTTCCTTTGCTGAAAACCCTGAAGGAAGGACACAGTGTTTAGTGTGAAATTAGAAACACTGAGAGGTTTTGTTGCCCTTTGGCAGCTTTTAATTTAATTGGAATTAAGCGGCAGTTGAGCAATATGCAGGGTTTGAGCAAGAGCAAGGCATCCCTCAGGTGAAAGCAGGTCTTAGATCTTCACTGTTGCTGGGGCTGAGCAGGCTGAAATCCTGCCCACACTGGCAAGATACTTGATCTCATCTTTGCCAGCAAATATCTGAAGGAATGGTAAAATTTTATAGGGTCTGGCTTCACACTGTGGCCCTGATCAGAAAGAGATTTAGGGGCACTGTTCATCTCCTCTATGTGTGTACAAGCCAAATCACAAAGTGCCTTTATCTTTTTCTTGCACCCTGTGGGTGCTTGTTTCCCTTCCCCACCTTCACAGCCACAATTTCCACCACAGGCATAGCATATCTACAGTCATGTACAGGAGGGCAGCTCTATTTTATTTGACTTTTTCCCCGGATGATAATTTGAATGAGCTTGGCTGGGAACACAGAATACAGGGTGACCTCAGCCCTGCCTATCTGGCCCACCTTTTCAAATAGTCTTTCAGAGTAAATGCATTTATTCCTCTGGACACCATCAAGAGGAAGGAAAAAGACAGGCTGTCCTCTCTATCCCTTTCTTCTAGCCCTGCTGCCACTCCACAGCTTCTGTGGTGAAACACAGGCAGGCATAATGCACCCCAGCAGACAGTTTGAATGCAGGAAATGCTGCAGGAATAATGAGTCCTTCAAATGAAATTATAATTATAAACTCATTCTGATACATATGTATCAGCTCTGTCACCGCCTCCGATGCTCCATTTCAAGGTTTTTAAACGTCTTGCAGAAGGGGATGTTCCCAAAGCTGCATTACAGGGTTTACATCATCAAGTAGCAATGGCCCCTATTGCCCTGTGCTGTTCTATGCCCCTGTGTTAAATGCAAACAAGTGGTAATGGACCCATTTTACCAGATTTCTAGAAGGTGAGAGTTTTGCTTTTGTGTCAGACCGCATGTAGCTCAAAAAAGAGCCTGGTTGCAGGGGTGAGAAAGATGTGGCAGGCTAGGGTTTGCATTCAAAACACGGCTGTGTAATAAAAGCATATTTGATTAGACTACTGAAACCTCATTACTAGACATAAAATCTCCTTTGTCATACTTATTTGAATTATTCTTAATTATTTGCTGGAAATTGACAAAGTTTCCCAGCCAATGCCAAAGGAGTGATTCATACCTTCTATGGCTTTCTGAATGCACTAAGAAAGAATATTAAACATTAAATATTAAATGTCCTCGATGGTACAACGACTGTGAGGCACGATGAGAGCTGTTGCTTTTGTTATTGTGGAATTTTTGCACTTAAAAATATCATGTTACCTATCTGTTTTAATCAGTGAACATCTCAATTCTGCTAACTTGAGCATAATCAGGCTGCATATAGACATGACCAGAGCCAAACCAACCGGAGTAATTGAATGAATATCCTGATTTAGGATAAGGTGGATTAACATCATTATTTAGAAGTATTTGTAGAAAGCTGCTACGCAAACCAGCTCTTGGGGTGAAATCATAGCATTTTCTGCAAGAAAAATTCTAGTGTTTGCAGGTTCTGAATGTATAATTGTACTGTAAGATATACTTCAAAAAAGTCTAAGCCATGAATATGTCGATGTCCTATCATTAATACCCATTTATTTAATGATACAGAGATACTTCTATGCCGTAGGCTGGCTCCACGTCTTTGACTTCTTTTTTTTTGGTTTTCTAATAGCAAAACTATTGACTGTGCATATACTAAAGAGTCACTCTATGAAAAACTGCATGTATTGCTAAAATATAGAAAATGATGCTTTAAAATGAAGTAAAGTATGATGCCTTAGGTTTTAAACAGTAGCAGTTGGGAATGCGTGCAGGTACAAAAATAATTCTGTCTATACAAAAAACCTGACAGGTGCAGTCAGTAGAGTCAAGATTTTTTGGAGTAGTGGCTGTCTTGTTGGGATCTGCTAGGAGCCTCTGCCTAAGTTAAGCCCAGATTCAGGAAGGGCTTTGAGTCACGGTCTTACTGTGCAGTCTTTGGTGAGAAAACAAGGTCAAGGAACTTCAGGCCTCTGGAGAATAGTCCTATTCTCTTTCTTCCAGCTTATATATATTTATGGGAACAGGTTGGGAACTAATTTGTAAGCTTATCTGTTAAAAAAAAAATAAAATAAAGTAAATTATTTTAAAATCAAACATCAGTTTTCTGATCCAGTTGAGACCCTGGTCGCATGAACAATGTTACTGCATTAGTGCAGGTCACAGAAGAGAGGGAGCACAAAGAGAGGAGAGACAGGGAAAAGGATGTTGCTGCCCAAACTGTTTATCATGAAACCACAGCACTATGCTCCAAAATGCCTTCTCAGTTCCTGAATTAGGCTATGATTCAAAAAGGCACTTAGATATATGATGTAGCCCATCTCTAATCAGGAAGGAATTTCACCACTTGTTTAACTCCATGTACATTTAAGTATTTCATTAACCAGGCATCACTGAGGGAGGGATAATCCCTTGATTTAGGGTTTTCAGGACCTTTACTCAAATTATCAATGTCCAGTGACTCCCTCAGCAACAGCAGCACTGCGACTACAAAAGCTGATCAGCACAAAATCCTGCACAGATGAGCCTGTGCAAAGTAACAGTATTGCCACTGTTCCCTCACCGGGAATTTCTTTTATCTGAATAAAGTGCTCAAATGCAGGCATGCAGATACATTCGAGCACTGAGGTGGGTGGGAGTTAATGATCAAGCCTGAGCCCTGAGGCTGGAGTGCTACCCCTGCTCAGTGCTGCACTATGGAAATAAATAAATGCAACCACCCCAGCAGGTTTGCTGGAGACTCCAGTGACAGGGGGAAGGGGGTGTCAGAT
>NW_016690278.1:1652900-1689660 GCF_001604755.1 Lepidothrix coronata | reverse complement strand
AAAAAAAATAAAAAAAAAAAAAAAAAAAAAAAAAAAAAAAAAAAAAAAAAAAAAAAAACACCCGAAAACTGCACATGGACTTTGTCCATCTGCTTCTGCCCTCAGGCAGAAGAGCCTAGCTGAGCACATTACATGTCTTTGCATCTCTTAAATGCTCCTTTACCACATGGCAGAGCTAATTATCATTAGCCTGAACAATAGCGGGGCCCATCCCAGTTTTGTGACTGAGCAGAGGCTGCGGGAATGAGTCAGTGCCATTGACGAAAAACCCTGAAATTCGTAGTTTGATGTCCTATTTCTATGTCTCGTGTAGTGCCACTAGCTCTGCTTTTGAATAGGATAAAAGAAACTCAGCGTCTCACATTTCACTTGAAGATGAAAAGACTCAGAATACCTTTTGGTTCCCCTAAAATAACAGCCCATTTTATGGCAGTTTTCAGTTTCAGTTACTGGCTGTAGCTACTTAAAGTATATACATCTCTTAAAACGGCCACTGTAGTTTTGTTGGGGTTTTTCTCAAATCACTGTTTCTGCAAGCCACAGCTATTGGTCTTACAGGAAGCATGTTCCTGGTGTAAAGGCTTGGTGTGAATGTGCACATGCGATGCCAATACAGAAAATACTGCCACAGAGGCAATGTGAGCTCTCTCAACCTTTTTCACAAGCATTGCAGTTTGCATACTGAATTTCAGGCATTTCCACTGTGAGGAAGTGCTTCTGACACACCAGCATTCCAATACAGTTGGTTTGGTTTGAGGGTACAGAGAGTGTTAGAACACAGCTTCTTCATCTCCCAATCTCCTACGCTGTCCGAGGGTAGGGGGTCTTCCCACAGCAGCCCTTTATACCAAATGAATTAAGGACACTAATGATTCTGTTGACGCTGACATATTTACCCTCATGTCTATGGCTGAATATGTGCTTAAAGGTTCATATTTTTAGAGCTCATCTTTTCTTGCATGTTCTTACAGGCTTGATATTCATCTCCTCAGTCACATATGACTGCAAATGGCCAGAGGGTTTAAAAAAATAAAGGGAAAAAGGTGATGGGAATGGGCAGAAGCACACAAACAGCACTGTCACATATACCCTGTTTGCTTTCCATCAGGTGAAAAACGGGGTGGGGGGGGGATGTTGTGTGGGTGACAACCTGTCACATTTTAGCGTTTAGAGTTCCAGTGACAGGACCAGCATAGAAGCAAAATGAAGTTTTTTTTCTTGTGCCATTTCAGCTGAGAGATGAGGTTCCTAGTAAGGGCTTTTGGAAGGACTCAAAGAGTGCTGGCATCAGTCCAAGGGAGATGGATTATGGAGGTTGGTGAAACAGTGGAAGAATGAATAAATGAATAATTTCGTACCATGTGTTATAGCCCGCTCTTCCCACACCATGACTGCTGGCAGTGATGTCACTCATTGGGCCTGATCACTCTCTTTGGGTCACTCCTCCATCGTTAAGTGGTGCACTTATTTAATTTGAAGAAAGTGCAATCAATAAAAAGAGATCCTTTTATCTTCCTCATCAATCTCTTGTTAATGAGCATGCACTTTTTTCTTATTAGATTCTTGGTTACAATGCTTTTAATTTCTCAATGTATGATAGAAAAGGGGGTGCAATCAAACACACGACAGAGCAGTTGATGCCGCATACTGCTGCTTGCTCCTTTCTGAAGAACTGGTGGGTGTAGGGATCACTTGTTCTGCACTGATGTATGGTTCTCTGAGCATCCTCTCTTAAGCTAAGATCCGGACATGTGAGCCTATGAAGATACATTTTGATTTCCTGATGTCCCAGTAGTTGCAAGAAAGTAGAAAATTCTTTGGGAATCTTAGATATTTAAAATCCAATGGCTTCCACGAGAATGATTCACCAAGCCTACTTTCCAAAACTTTCAGCAGGTTTAGGTCTGGTTATGATATGACTGAAGGTCAGATGAGTTAAATGGTCCCTGCTGCTCTAGTTTTCAGGATGATATCAGTCATGGTCACACATCTATTCACATATTTGTGGTGACCAGAGATAATGATCCTCTGCAGTTTGGTAATATGAAGTCAGCCTCCTTTTAGCACCAGTAAAACTGGCAAACTTCTCATCACAGGCTGGAGGTTAATGCTGTCTTTGGCTTTGTGTATCTCCTTGAGTCTTTTGGGAGTGAAACTTTGTAAAAAACCATTTGATTCTTCACAAAAATACTCCACAAAACAAAATTACAGTTTTCTAAGGCTCTGATTTTCAACCTGTCATTTACATATGGCAGGAGTCCAAATCTCAGTCATAGATTAGCTTCATTAGTGTAGTCTCAAACTGCTTTTTCCTCTCAGCCAAAGAGGCCCAAGCCACATGGTAATCAGAAATAAATCTTTGCACAAGGAGCTAACCTAATTATGAACAGGCAAGTTATTTCCTCCCTTATCCTTCTGTATTTACCACCAATGTGCTACCCTAGTAAAACTTTGTTACCTCCAAGGTCATGCTTCCTCCTGTTTTCTTCCAGGGTCTCCCTTTCAATGAACCAATTGCTGACTTTTCCCAGGCACTCATCTCCTCCAGCCAGGGCCAGAATCCATCTTTAAGCACAGCAGGCCACTATAGAAACATAAAAAGCTCAAAAGTGGAGTTGTAGGATAAAGTGTTTCTGCATTGCTTTGGGGGTAAGAGGAGCAGAAAGGACCCCAAAGTCAGCAAACTGTATCTGCAGACCCAAAGTGAGAGATCATCATCAGCCAGCCTTTACTGCAGCCTCGAGAGCTGTCACTGAAGGTGGTGTTCTCCCTTACCCACCCCGACGTGGAGTTGCATTTTGGCCCAAAGGTCCAGAGAGGAGCCGGCCCATGCGGTATCGGATTGCAGCATGGCAGGTAGGCTGTGTCCTGGCCCTGGCTTTGGCCACCTGTGGCTCGGGGCCTGGGATGCTGCCTGGCAGATGATTCAGCACTGCCTTTCTCCCTTCTCGGCCGGGGAACAGCGGGAGCCGCCGGGCACCTCCGAAGGCGGGGGCAGGGTGCCGGGCACCGCCCCGCTCTCCTCGCCGCAAGCCCCCGCAGCCCCCGGGGGGCTGAATCAGCTCTGCAGGCTTCCCTGGGAAGGGAGACGAGGGGAGGAGGAGGAGGAGGTCTGGTCAGAGCTAGCTGCGCGATGCTGAGGCAGGCAGCCTGCGCGCCAGGTCTGGAGGTGCGGCGGGGGAAGGGACCCGCAGCGGAGGAGGGCACTGCAGCCTGGCCCGGAGCCAGGCACCACGGACACGCTGCGGCCACGGAGCCGACAGGGGGTGTGCGAGTGTGCCTGCCTGCCTGCCTGCCTGCCGGGAGGAGCTGCTGCAGGCAGGCTGGGCCCTGCTGGTGGAGAAGCGCGTGAAAAAGGCAGGGAGAGATGCTGTCCAGGCTCGGTTTAGCCAGGCGGGCTGGGGCAGGAGCCCTTTGGCAGAGCCCTTTGCCGGTCCGTGCGAGCTGACAGCCTCTCCAGCAGCAGGGTGAGAAGGGGGGCGATGCACCCACCTGCAGAGGAGCCCCTGAATGTGTCCCCGTGCAGGCAGCACGCCGTCCCTCTGTCCAGCTCCACAGCGTCGCGTGTGTTCGGTTTAACTTCACGGCAACCCTTGTAAAGAAGGTGCAAGGTCTCCACATGCGTTTCTGTTCATCGCAGCACCAGCAAGACGTGAGCAAAGCAGAAACATAGTTTAAAGGAGAGCAGTTAAATGTGAGTAGGATGGAGAGTAGCAAAGATTACTGAAGGATGAATACAGGCTGTTTGTCAGGAGGACCAGCGCAGGAAAAATGCGGAAAGGGCAGTGGATTAAAGACAAGCTCAGAGAAGTGTCAGCAGGGAAAACTGTCTTACTGGAAATAGGAAGGTTGAAAAACTAGATATGGATAAAGAAGGAAAGACACTCTAAAACATTTCTACCAAGCCTTCAGATACTGTAGTGTCTCATCTGTGCAATGAAGAGAATATTCCCTGATGGTTCTCAACTTGCACTCCTCTTTGAAGAGTGATGCTGTAGCTTCACATCTGAGGAGCAGCTTGTGTGTGCGAAAGCATGTCTGATTTTCCCATATTTATCAATTAATCTAATGAAAGGTATATCCTTTCTCTAGAAACCTTGATTACTTGTACCCACGGACCACCGCAGCTGTCATGACAATGCTGCTGTGATGTTACACTTTCTACAGTGGCTGTGTTGCTACTGCTGTTTGAAATAGGTTTTGGGATACTCAGAGAGGCTGCACTCATGTAAGGTATTACCAGCTAAGGAGAACATGTGCTTTATAATAAGGGAAGCCATGTATGTAAATATGCAGTGCAAGCTGTTCATTCTCTCTGAGGTTACTGATCACATCATTAACCTAAGGACCAGACTTTTTAGTGGTAATGTAGGCTAGATTGTATGATGATTTATCTTTTTACATTCTTCCAGAGAGTGTTATTACTGGCTGTGCTTTAAGATAAATGCTCCAGGCACTTGATTGTAGTAGCATCATGATTACTTCAGTTGGCTACTACAGCCTCACAGGAAGCTCTTGTGATCAGACATCCATCAATTAGTCCTTGACGTGGCAGTCTGTGAAAACACGGTGGGATTCACTGAGATTTTGATGAACCTTTTTCATGTTCATGTTACTAATGTTCCCATGGAAGGGGGGCTGGGGTGGTAGGGGAGTTGGAGGCAGAGAGAGAACGTGGGTAGAGCCAGATGCCTCTTTTAACACTACCAAAAATACGCAAATACAAAGGATTTACCTTTCAGATGCCTAAGATACCAGCAAAAATGAGTTCAGAGCAATTTATAGCACTTGATTCTTTGTTTCCATGCGCATCCTGCTGCCATTTATACTAAGGAGAAAGAGGGGTTCACATCAGCAAATCTTCAATGCAAGTGTTTTCATTAAGTCCAAGGAACTGGAAATAGTGTCATAATCCCCTTGCCTCTCATACATTTGTCTGTATTGTTAAACAGGTGTACTTTCTGTGGGAGACAAAGAAGGAATAGATCTGATTCTAATCTTACTTTCATTATGTTAACTGGACCGTTAATTTACCAGTGTGCTGCACTGGTGGAAATGGTAGTGCTAGGTATTGGTAGAGGTGACAAATGACAGTCAAACTTAAGAACAAAGTGTAAGCCTTTAATAAATAATAATGAATAATAAAATTCTTTTATTTTTCCTTTCTTTTTTTTCTTTTAGTCTAAGGTGGAGTGAGGATATGAGCTAGCAACATGTGAGCTCTTGAAAAGTACATTCAGGAGCAGATTTTAGTGTAAAGTCTTTGTTTTTTTGGTTTTAGAGGAGGGGTTTGGAAAAGGAGGCTGGAAAAATGGAATTTTTTAAAAATTGTGCAAATATCTTTGTAATATCTTAAATGCAAATTTGTTAGAGACAGGAATGGTTTGGGAGTTTTTATTACCTCCGCTTTACCTAAGACGCATCCGAGTTCTATTCCTAGGGAACAAAACTTATTCAGGAGCTTGTAAAGAAAAGCTGTCTCTAGGTGTCGGGCAGGGAGAAATTGCTTATGGAAAGAGGTCTTCCCCCTGGGAGAGATCGAATATCAGGCTGAGCGAGCCCAGTCCAACCCAAAGAGCTCCCACCGACACCCGGTCCTTGCCGGAGGACTTTGCCATCGATGGCCGCCGCCTCTGGCCACGCTCTGCCAGGAGAGAGGGAGCGGGTGGGTGCGCAACTCCTGCCCGCTCCCTCTCTTTGATTTGATGGCCTTTATTCCTCCTAATTGGATAAAATAGGAAGTCACTGACAATCCTGCGTTGCTGGGTGTACTGATTTCCCTCAGAGCAGCCCTGCAGAGGGCGGGGGGTGGGGTAGGGGAGGAAGGAGCGAGTCTGTACAGCAGGGAAACAGGCTGCGAGGGGGCTGGGGGAGCGGGGCGGGGGGGAACGGAGGAAAGTGAATGAGCGCTTAAGAAGGACAAAGAGGGAGGGGAGAGAAAGGGAGTTACCACCGTCTTGGCATCGCTCTTCCTTTCAAACCTCTGTGTAATGATATTGTTTGCAGTGATGCTCAGACAGAGAGCACCTGCTGCTCTGTAATGATTCAGCCTCTTTCAGCCGCCGCTGTAACACGACAGGATGCTGCTGCTACTGTCACTTCTGCCGCTGCCGCTGTTGTTACAGATTTTGCTTTTGCTCCTTCTACCGCATGACAATTGTTTTCCTCGTCTAAGCAGATACCAGCCTCAGACGCTCAAGGTGAGAGTCTTGCCTTTCGCTCTGGGCTACTGGTTCACTTAATCCGGTCAGTTTGTTCAGTGTTTGTGGTTTTCTTTATCTCATCACCCTCCTTCCCCCTGTTTTGTTTTGTTGTGCTTGCTTTTGGGGGAATGTTTCTTCCCTCCTTCAGAAGAACTGAAATTGCTTGAGAGGAATTTAAGGAATTATAAAAGTGGCTAGCAAACAGGAGCTCAGTAATTGCAAAGCTGTTCTCGCTTCAGAGAAGCAGAGAGAGTGACAGAGGGCTTGGGGGCAGGGGGACCGGGGGGCATCTAATTTTTCCTGTGCGTTACTCCTCTCCCAGTTTGGATGACGTTGCTGAGCTTGGACCTTTTGTTGACTCCCACTCTGATTTTTGCAGAGCACTGTGACTATTACTACCATCTCTTTTTGTCTGTGTCTCACAGTAATGGACTGTGATAGAGTTAAGGCCTTTTGGAGGTGAGCTGTTTGAGAGCTGATGTTTAAACATGTCTGAAGTAGCTGCCGACACTTTCCCCAGCCCCTCAGCTCAGCTGAGCCCTGATGCATCCCTCAACGGGCTCCCAGATGAGGAGAACATGCCGGGGACCCAAAGAGAGGACAGGAGGGTCCAGGGGATAGCAGGCCTTGCCGCAACCTGCTGTGCGTGCCTGGAGGCAGAGCGACTGAAGGGCTGCCTCAACTCTGAAAAGATCTGCATCGCCCCTATACTGGCTTGCCTGCTTAGCCTTTGCCTCTGCATTGCTGGCCTCAAGTGGGTCTTTGTGGACAAGATTTTTGAGTATGACTCTCCTACCCACCTTGACCCTGGGAGGATAGGACAAGACCCAAAGAGCGCTGTGGATCCTACAGCTCTGTCTGCCCGGGTGCCTTCGGAGGTGTATGCCTCACCATTCCTCGTACCTAGCCCCAAGAGCAAGGCTGAAGTGACAGTGCAGAGTGCCAGCTCACTTGTGTCCTCCAAACCATTCCTCCAGCCTTCTCTGTATAACCGCATCCTAGATGTTGGGTTGTTGTCCTCTGCTGCACCTTCGCTGTCACCATCCGCCCTGGAGCCTACCACAGCGTCTCAGGCACAAGCAACAGAAACCAATCTCCAAACTTCTCCAAAACTTTGTAAGTAAAAGCTGTGTGTTTCTTTGGGTTTTTTCCCCCCTTTCACCAGAAAGGGGAAAAAAAAAAAAAAAAAAAAAAGCCACTTAACTGTTCTGCGACTGTCCACAAGGAGGGCATAGGATTGGCATGCAAAGCTTAAGTGTGCTAAAGGGAAAAAAAAAAAAAAAAAAAAAGCCACTTAACTGTTCTGCGACTGTCCACAAGGAGGGCATAGGATTGGCATGCAAAGCTTAAGTGTGCTAAGACAGGTATGGCATGGGTTACCTTTGAGGAGAGCATCTACAGTCCTCTGCACGTAGTTCTGGACTGTGCAGGGTAAAGAGGGCTTTGTCTGGGATCTTTATAAAGGCCTAATACCACCCTTTTCTTTGCATCCACTTGTAGGGAAATACGTGATTTACTGTGTATCTGATAGCTATTCCACATGGTCTATTTTTTCTTAGAAATTCGATTTGCGTCCTGTGCTGGATCTTCCATGTATGTTCATTTTCTTTGCCTTGCCTGCAGAGCACTTCTGGTACATCCTTCCTGAAATCTGTTGCTGGCAAATATCCCTATCATCCTACTGAAACACTCAGACCAGTGAGAAAAAGTGACAGCCTATTTGAAGCAGTTAGAAACCGGGAATTATTAATTTAGCATCTAGCTTATGATCTTTCTCTTAAGAGCAAAGCACAGATTTCTCTGTGTCTTTTCCCATCTCTAGAAGCTGATTCTTATTGAAACTGTTTCTCATATATTGCTTTTTTGCCTTTTGTGGGGCATTTCAAGAAAGCATTCTTGCCAACGTAGGAGGAATCAATTTCTGAATTAGACTTCGCTCTTCCTGGAAGCAGGAAGCATCCAGGGTACCTGTGTTATTTTCTCAGTAGCAGTTGTAGAGCATCAAAATGCTGCATTGCTGGAGTGTCATTTCTTTGACATTCATGACTTTAACCCACCAAATCCAGAGCAAATCAAGCTAACAACCCCTGAGTTGTGTAAAATTTTGCAACTCTAGTAAAAGAGAAGGCAACGCACCGTTGTGCTGAGAGCACAGGGCTGAGGTTTCCTTTAGAAAGCTGCAGTGATCAGAGTGCACAATTGCATTCCTCACAAATTTCCTTGCAGGAAATTTACCCTCCCTCCTGCCTTCCCTGTAATGCTGCAGGTTGGCTACCTTGTAGATGGTACATACTGGACCTCACCCTGGAGCCCTGAAGTCACCATAATTCCACTGCTGAGTTTAGCCCCACTAGCACTGAACCTAGTATAGATACGTGGCATTTGGATTAGATCTAACATTTTGGGCCAACCACCTTGCCAGCATAACTACAGTGGTTTCAGAGAAGGTCCTTTCAGCTGGGAGTCAATCTTAAACAGCAGTTTCAGAATCACTGAAAGAAAGTCTTAAGTATTCCTGTAAAAACCCTGTTTCCCTTTGCTTAGATAATGGTGATAACCATCCTTTGGGTTAAAAGTAATTTGTCTGATGGAAACAGTTCTAACAGGGAAATACTGCTGTACTGTTAAATGACAGGGGGCTTTGTCTGTGATATTACTTGAATTAACCACCTTTGCAATTATATAGTACTGTTCTAAATGTTTTGGTTTGTGCTTTTTTTAATATTGCTGATGCGTAATATCTTTTTTGTTGTGCAAATATTGTGACATTAAATATATGACAGCACTTTTACTCTATAAAGTGACGAGAGACCACTATCCAGTCAAAACTGCCTCAAGAATTCCTCTTGAATTTCCACATATGAAGCAAACCTTTACCAATAACATGCTAACTTCATCTCTGAAGTAAAGGAAGGAGGAGGTGGGGTGGAAGAGAGTCTTTGGAGCAGTCACTGACAAAAAGCCATTATCTGCATTCAGATCTGCTCACATCTGGAAAATAAATGGTTGTCCAGAAGCTAAGTGATTGGGTTGGAGGGGTTTTTAGGCTTTAGGTTTGGGTGGTTTTTTGTGTGTAGGTGTGTGGGGGAGAGGGCAGGGGGATTTGTTTGATTTTGGGGGGTTGATTGTTGGGTTTTTTTTACTGTCGCAATAATTTTCTAAAGATAAATGTGTATTAAGGCATCACAGTCTTACGATAGCTACAGACTGAAAGGAGAGGGAGAACTGGCAGCAGGTCAAGTTTGGGTTGCTCTGAGGCAGAAGGTTGTGTAGACAGAATTTATTCTAACTGTGGCACATAGTTCTGACTATGGCAAGCAGCTGTAATCCTCTGCAAAGAAAAATAAGAAAATACAACTGGAAAAATGCACTGCAAAAGATCTGCCTAAGAATTCCAAGAGGCATAAAAAGAACTTTTTGGACAGCTCTAAAAGCACTGTCTTGGGGTTTTTGAAACAGCTGCATTTCAAACACATCATTGTGTTTTATGTAGAGCAAGATTTGTTGGAGAGGTTGACAGATTGCATCAGTGCTAGCTTTTTTTTTTTAATGCCTTTGACAGCTATAAAATTCTCAGTGACATGGCTTGAAAAGTAGCATCTGCAAATTGGATTGTCCCTTCTTTTGCTTCTCAGTGCCCTTCTTTCCTTTTCAATCAGAGTGCAGTAACTTCTTCCCAGAAGGTCCCTTATGTGCTGAATTTTTTTTTCCAGTGCAGAAATAAAAAAGAACTGACACATTTCATATTCTGTGGTTGATGTACCGTTTCTGAACCTAGCCCTTCCATGACTTTCCAAATCCTTTTCTCTTCTCCTTTCTTTTCTGTCTTACTCAGCATATTCCCCTTAAAGCTACATCCTTCAAGGTCATAGTCTGCAGAGAGCTAATTGATTCTTCTTTCTCGGAGCCTGGAAGAAAAAGCAGAAGGGAGACAACCCTTGTAATTGTGTCTGGTGTACTGTTTGGTGTACTAGATTCAGACTGGTCTCACTCCTATTATTATACTTTGCCCTTTATCAATACAGAAATATTCCTTCCCATTTGGTTTACATTTTGCATTGTAATATCATTTATCCTTTCCTGAAACAGAAAGGGAAACTGAATGTTTTAAAGCATTCTCATACTTAGGAAGCTTGTCAATCTTAACACAGTTACACCAGAGAACATTTTACTATAAGCAGAAAATAATAGCATACACACTAACCTACAATCTCGTTTCCTGTGAGAAGACATGCAGATTGTAATAGTGCTAACTCAGTTTAGGAGATAAATTTCACTTCTTCCTACACTATCACATTTAAATACAATTCCACCCTTTACCCAGGCTGATAATAGACTCAGCTCTGTAGTTCTGTAATAGCTGCTTTTATACACCTGCAAACCAACCACTCCCCTCTTTAAAGGTCTTCCCACTGCTTTCTCTTTCCATTTAAGCAGATTTCCTCCAAAAAGAACCAGCAAGGCCTGTGTGGGTCTTGCCTTTTAGTGGTGACAGCTCTGCCAAAGTGGCACAAGTGGTCCTGTGCTCTGGGTCTGTCCCAAAGCAGAGGTGCCCAAGCAGCCCTTGGTTTTGGGACTACAATTCTTGTGACTTGGCACAGGGCACACAAGAGGTAGAGCAGGAGACAGATGCCACAGCATGACTTTGCTTGGAGTGGGTTTCCCTGTGAGCAGAGCAAAGGGCCCATCAGAGAGAAGTGTCCAGAGGGTGCTTGTCCCTGGTGGCACATCCACGCTGCCCCTGCATCCTTTTCACTTTTGGCTTCCCTGCACACCTCAGGTGCCACACGCTGATGGGCCAGCTGCACACACTGTGCCATGCTGGTGGCCAGCAGATGACCAATAGCATGTTTCCATCTCCCCACCTCTGTGTCCTGTGGTGGTTATTACATGCAGAGGTGGGTGCATCAGTGCAGCACCAGACCTGTGCATGTCCCCTGGGAGGCAGGCAGGGCCCCTTCCTGTCTCACTCATGCTGGCCATCGCCTGGAAAACAGGGCAAAGTGGAGAAAGGGCTCTGCGTTGCTGTCAACCACCCTTGACTGAGACAGCTCCCTTCTCATGTTTCTGATTTCTGCTGTCACTTCAGATGTGCTGGGTCAGCATCAGCAACTGATGCTGCTTTTTCATCCTCAATGGAAAAAGGTGTTAAAAGGTTGCCTCTGAGGTTGGTAATGGTTTACCTAGGTAAACACCTAGGAAAGAGTCTCAGCTCCCCTCCAAAATTATCCAGGCAAAATGGCTGAATTTCTTATATCTTTTTAGAGCTAGAAATGGGAAAAATTGAATGAAAACTAACCTGTGCCTTGCTGTGGTATCATACTGTAAATATTCCTTGCAATTTTGCTCTGTCTCTTTCACTTCCCCCTGTTCTTTCTCAGCTCCGCATTTGATGTCCTTTCTCCTGTACACAGTGATTTGGGAAGGTCTGTATTGTAGCTTGATGGCAGGCTAGAAGGGAGCCTCTCCCTCCAGTTATAAGTGCTGCAGCCCTATAACAGAAGGATTCAGTTTATGGGCAAGGAGGATTTGTTCATAGAAGCTTCACACGGTGTTTGTTCTTTTTCTTGAAACAGTCTTATTCTGACCCGCGCTCTGTAGTTCAAATCCCCATCACAACACCATAGGGTTGAGTCCATGCCTGGCAATCCCTGAATTGTGTCAAGGTCAGGGATGTCTCAGAGAGCCACCAGGGACTGCATTCACAGGAGGGGAGAGCAGATGGTATATACCAGCTATATACCAGCCTTTTCTGTGCTCACTGCTATGTACTGGGCAGTACCACAGGAGAGACTGGTTTTTTTCCCAAAGCTTGAAGATGCAGGGGGAGAGCACCTTAAAGCAGCTGCTGCTCCATTTCTGATACACTGTTGATGCTGATTAGCACCTACATTAGGAGGCCTCCAGCTTCATATCCAGCATAAAGGGAGAGACCTCCCCAAGCTGATTACCAGAGTGACATTAGCAGGAGTAACCCTGTTTCTTCAATGAGTCTACAGGGAGACTACCCTTGTGATTCAGATTCTAAGTTAAATACCTACCACGCAGCATGAGGACTCATTTCAAAAGCCACGACTTTTCTTTGATGTGTCCTGCGGATTAACAACATCTTGTCAAAGGAAAGTTAAAATTAATCGCAGTTAAGATACCAGACAAGTTCTGAGCCTAACTCAGGAGTGTAATAAAGAGATGCTGATCTCAGTAGGCCCAGGAGACACACGTGGACCTCCATTAACAAGTGGCAGTAAAGCAAGTGCCACTGGACCGAGCCAGCCAGTCTGTATTTCTGTGCTGTTCCAAAGGTCGTGGTGGCTCACAGATGTATATGCTTGTGACAGGAACACTCATGGGGACTGATGAGGTGAGGTGCAGAAGATGCAGCAAATTTTAGGGAGTTCAGGTCCATTAAGCCTTCTAAAGTGACACTTCCTCTCCCCAGTCCAGTTGGTTCACACTGTCTTTAAAATGTCCTCAGCAATCACAATTTGTTCAGACAAATTTTTTGTTTTATTACTTTCTGTGCCTCTACCATCCCCCTTTTTAGCATTCATTGATTGCATGGAAACAGTTCCTCTCTTTAACTTGCAGCGAAGTGTACTGATCAGTCCTGTGTTTCTTTCTCTTGGACAAGCACCCCAAATTTATGGCTTTCTAGTTTATGTCATGGGTGTGGTTTTCCCTTCATGCACCATGCATCATGTGCAGAACAAAAAAAAAAGCAGTATTTTCCAAAGTATTTTTTCTTAATAAGAATCTGAATTTCTTAGTACAAAACAGTAGTCTGCACTTGTATTTATTTTTTAAAACTTCATTTTGCTTTGTAACCTTCACTGGGAATGTAATGTATTTGTACTATGTGGAGCTTCTGCATGTTGTCCCCCCTCATTTATATACAGATGCATAGGTGAGTATAGAAAATACAATAGGTATATGCAGTATATGGCCATTATTTCTTTATTAAATATTACATCTGAGATTGTACTGTATCATAAGTTTCTAAGCAAAACTAATTAATAATTGATATAGTTACAAAACTCAAGGTTTGGATTTCCACTGTAGGGGACTAAAATTATCCTCATTCCATATCTCCCATATTTCTATACTTATTGTACTGTTTTATTTCCTATTAATGCACTGAAATAAATGCACTCAGATTTGCTGTGCCTAACTTTTGGTTACAGAGAAGCCTTTCTCTGCTTCAGATGAGAAAGCAGAATTTGGTTTGCTGGAGGCTAAGTAGCAGGTTAATTGTGGTGCAGAGCTGGAATGATACAAATGAGCATTTTCATCATTTGCAGTCTTGCTAATGGAAATGCAATAGATTTGCTGCAGAAATCCAACTCGGAATCAATAGCAATGCAATGAGGCAGCTGGTTCAGGGAGAGCACATGTGATGCCAATCTGCTGCAGACAGTACCTGGGCAGAGACTGTTCTGTCTCTCAGGAAAGGGCAGACAGCCCTAAAAGATGTCATGGTAGGTGATAAAAGAATTCTGAAAGGAAAATGCCTGTTTCACCTAGTTAGGAGAAAGGGCTTTTACTGAATGATGGAAGAGAATAATTTCCTTTGAGGAATTCAGATCTGTTTGGGCTCAAAGTTCTCTTTTTTTTTTTTTCCAAGGCATTAAGTTAAACAAAGACAGGAGTCTTTGTGCTTCAGGTCATGTTCAAGCCGCATGAAATCAAGAAAGGACTGAGTCATGGTGTATAACTTGGGAGATGGATAAGTGGTTTTGGAGTATCTTCTGGTAAAGGCTTTTGCCCTCTTGTTCCCCAGGCAGACCATAGAGAGTAGCAGGTATCGCCTTTTGTAGACTGTTCTATATTAGGCACACTGGCTACTGGTTTTACTGCAGGGAGCCCAGTTTCCCAGAGAGTGAGCCCTGTGAATCACAACTTGATCTCTCACTTTAAAACATCATGTGAGGTACCAGACTCAGCAGGAGATACACATTAAACTCAGACACCTGAGCATGACCATTGTTCGGCAGTTAGCGAGCAGCAAGGGAGAAATGCATTATTTTGGGGCAATGTAAAGTCTCCTTATTTACACCCTGACCTGTCTCATCCGGTCTCTCACCCCGCTCCCCCTTCCCCAGTACAGTCTTAGTCACTGAGACAAAAAGGTTTCAGCTGAGGAAAAATAGGCAGGAACAAATCAGTGGGACATGGCTGGCCACCACTCAAGGCTTCTCTAAGCTAAACCAGAGGCAAGATCCGTGCAGCTCTGGACAAGGTTGGTGGTATTGTAGCATCCATCTATTACCTTTGCTCCTGTATTATTTTGTTAGAAAAGCCCTATTTCAATATATGTCTTCTCTCAAGAATATATTCAGCTTTTTCATATATGCTTTCACTACTCCCTCCCCCACTTTTTTATATCTCTGCTTCATCCTGGAACCTGCTGGCAGTGCATTCTCAAAACTCAGACAGCTTTTTATTTTGGCAATGAGTATCACCTCAGTTTTGAGATGAAAGGAAATCAATACAGGGTTGATAGTCACATGGCACTGAGGGGAGTATATGAAGCTATGATCTTAAGCATGATTCGTGACATAGTTCAGTATTTCTATGGAATTCCTGAAAGATATTTGAATTTTACAATTTTTAAGAGTCAATTAATTCATGTGATTAGACAGATCAAAGTACAAAAAAAAGAGTATCAAGCTCATTCAAAGCCTTTCTCTTATGCAAAAAAAAAAAAAGGAAAAACTCTGAGCTCATAAAAGATGACTTGAATCTTCCAAGGTGGTAACTGGAAGCCAGTGAAAAGCTACTGGAACAGCACCTTGAGAAGAAAAACTTGGGCTTTTCCCTACACTAAATTAATCTGGATAATTAATTTAGTGTTTCAGCCTGAATGAAATGGCCTGAATTTTCACTGTCATAAAGGTTCTCAGGTCTGTAGCCCTGTAAGACCCAGCAGAGCGCTGGAATGCACTGGTCCATCACCTACAAAACACAGTATGATCCTGGCTAAGGTTTCTTCCAGACCCACACTGGTTTTGGTGTGACGCCTTAGAGCGAGACATTATCTTCCTTTTCCCTTATTCTAGCATCTCTTTTAAACAAATCTGCCTACTTTGACTTAGAAAATACGTGTTGGTATTTTGGTCATTCTTTCGCTTGCACCTTTCTCTCCTAGATTGAAAAGCTCTTTCATGGTGTGTATTTTCCACTCACAGAGGTGCATATACACTGTAATCAGCTCACCTTTGGGTAAGCCTTTTCGACAGCACAGGCAGGCTGAGCTCCACAATTCTCCTCATGGAGGAAATTGTTTTCAGTCTCTGAATTCTTTTATCCCCTTCACGCTTTCTTATTTTTCAGATAAATAGAGCTGTAATTTTGATACGGTGCTTACACATGGACTAGTTCAAAATTCCAGTGAAGGACCAAAAATTCTGTTCAGTGTCTTGGTCACTGTTCAGAAGTACTCAAGATGCATGAAGTAGCATGTGGCTAGTGTAGCATGTGCAAACCAGTGGCTGTTCAATATTTTAAGCAATAAATAAGTAATAATAATAATTAATAATAGTAATAATAATATCTCATCGGTGTAAAAGACCTATGACTCATACATGCAGGGGCCTTCCTTAACCTGCTTCTCTAACTCTCAGTGTTGCATATTTCTTCTTACTGGGGTGGAACAACAATTCTAAGGTCCTGTCAAGGAAAGAGAAGACAAATATTGCCTGGCCTTGGCAACACTGTGTACATTTTCAGAGGAGTTTCAGCTCCTTCTTTCTCCATCTGGTTCTATCCTGCTCTGAAGGATGCCTTCAGCAAGGTTTCTTGGGTGAACTCAATGGTTTTAACTGTGCAGAATTCCGCTATTTGCTTGACTTCTGATCACACTTGCAAAGAGTCCTCCCTCTGTGCCCGGCTGGCACTTCTCCCATTGTTGGCCCAAGGACCACTGCATCACTGTGCTCTTCAATCAGCTTATTATCTCAACTCCTCCAACATTTGGTTCTTCCTTCCAAAAGTGGAAACAGCCCTAGTGCATGGATTAGTGGGGTTGGAAGGATTTTGGTGTTTGCACTGCTCCTGTTTACCCAGTTTAAAGACACTTTGCTTATGTGATGGATTCCTTTGCATTTCTGTCCTACAGTGGGTCTGCTGGAGGGACTTAGCCTAATAGGGTTTCATTATGCCTAAGCATAATGAAATAATAATAATAAGCCATTATGCCTAAGCATAATGAAACAGGTCACGAAAATGTCATGTCATCACAGGACATGAGACTAGTGGGGCATGATCATATCAAGAAAGTCACAATGGTTAATAATTTCAAGATAGCTCGGATTTTTAAGACATTGTTACATTTTCAAGATAGCTTTTCTTGAGCTGTGGGTGTGCTCAGCAGGACAGTTAGCAGTATGACAGTAATACTGCCTTAGCAAGGCAAATGAAGGGTGTCAGGGTGAGAGGGACAACTACAGGGGAATGGAAGAATGATCATTTATGTATCTTGTCTGAGCTGGTCAGGGAATAAACTAGTGAGTGTGTTGTTATGGTTTCAGGAATTAAAGAGCACAGGATAAGAAGAAAGAGAAAAGGCTTCCTGCTGTGTTGGAAGAGGGACTTGGAGAGGCTTGAGCTCTTATTTGCAAGAAAGGAACATCATTAAGTAGCCAGGAAAGGGCCAGGAAACTGGAAAGAAGTGATTTTACCTATCAAGCACAGGAGAGCAGGGAAGATACTGTCTTGACTGGAAGAAAGCAGGAAAAATCTGTTCCTTAGTGCCACAGATGCCTGTAGTCTGCCTGGGACTTGCAGCAAATCCCCAAGCAGCTCTTCTCTCTGCTGAGGATCTGGACTAGGAATGCAATCATCCACTCTGTCCATTATGGATTTCTAATGGATCCCCTGCAGGGCAGATCCTCTTGCCATCCATCCATGATGAGTATGGGTTCCTTCCTCATTGATGCAGAGATCCAAGGAAGTGCCCTTCACACCCTTCTTTCTCTAGCCACCGCAAGGGCTGGAATCACTCTGCTCTGCCTGTGCAGGAGACACTGCACAGAGTCTCTCTGATATTCCCCCTTGTCACTTGGTTCAAAACTTCTCAGTACACTCCAGCAGTTGCCTCATGGAGGTTAGTCAGCCCACCCTACATTTTGGAGATGTTGATTTAGTGATAGTGTTAATAGATTTTGAACATCATCAGTAACAATTTTTGAGAATTTCTTCAGCTAAATAATTTTTGGGACATACATTCTCTTTGTGAACAACGAAAGGCTGTGTTTCTGGATGAAAAAGCCAATTAATGCATTAGGATACAGCCTTTTCTTCAAAGTCAGTTAAGGTTTTATCACTTTAAAATTCTCCTTTTGGTTTATAAAATGG
Source organism: Lepidothrix coronata (assembly GCF_001604755.1). Lineage (NCBI taxonomy): Eukaryota > Metazoa > Chordata > Aves > Passeriformes > Pipridae > Lepidothrix > Lepidothrix coronata. The sequence continues at coordinate 1,672,105 of NW_016690278.1, read as the reverse complement.
CATCTGGCCAGCAAAGCCCTCAACAGGGGATCTGAACATGTGAATGTTTAAGAACATGGTTAGCAACCTTTCTGTTGTTTGCTAGCTCCAAGCGTTTGAATTTGCCATGCTGTGGAGATTAACGGAGGCCCCTCAAATAAGTATAGCTTTTCAAGCAACCCTGTAATTTTCCTAATTGTTGCTAATTGATTGTATAATGTGTGCAGTTTTTACTTCTCCAATTTTGGAGGAAGGATTAAAAAGACATGTTCTGTAAGTGTATTCAGATAACTGCTACGAGCCCACGAAGCAGACTGACTAATTGTGAATCAGTGGAAGTATCAGTTCCCTCAAGCCACTTAGCTGGGCAGAGCTGGCAGGGGAGGGGGCTGAAGATAAAGAAGACAGAAAGAGATTCTGATGCTTCCTGAACAGGACTGAGATCCAGAGAGCATCACAGGTCAACATGCCAGCATTCAAAGAAGAACTTGGATCTGAATTTACTTGCCCCTAATGTATCAGCAGGTTCCCCAAGTTGCAGAGCAGTACGTGGTTATGCTCTGCTTTTGCTTTTGGAAATTATCTATAATGTCTTCTCAGGGCTGTTACCAGTGCTTTCAGGATGCTGATACCCATTGATTTTTAACAAATGGGTATACCAGCACTACTGTCTGATATTAACTTAGATTTAATTCATATCTTATTTTTCAAATGTTACTCTCTTTTACAGATGATGATGACGTAATGACAGGGGGTTTTTTTCCTGATAATTAATCTAAAATTATGAATTATCAGAAACTTAGGCATGGTTTTTAAAAAAAGCATTATTTGCAAATGTTGTTCAAGTCACGTAAATACTGCCCCTTCAAAAGAAGACTTAAAAATGTCAGTCAATAGAGAAAGATCAGACAAATAACCTGATCACGACTTTTGTGTAATGACAGGTCACATAAGAGAAAATGTGGAGCGTTCAGATCTGTCAAGGAAATCTGCATCATGCAAGAGTGAGCTGAAAATAGGTTATTCAAGTTAGAAGTTTACCACGGTTCTTTTAAGGATAAACCTGTTAAACTGCTGGAATTTTTCCTTTGGGGGTTAACTAACTTTCATCAACCACAGGGGAAGAATGTGTGTCCCAACCAGTAATGTCACCAATTGTACCACAGTAACATGTTACCCCAAGGTGATTGACTCATATCCCAACCTCATCAAGACAGAAGCTTTAGCAAATTCAAATTCCTCCCTCTAGTGAATTTGGGTGAATGCAGATTTCTTCGTGTTTAGAATAATGACTAGAATCAACTCTTATCCTACACACTGACTCTAGTCTTCCCTGAAAATAATGGACAGTTCAGCTACACCTGCCTTTGTCTTACCTTGTGGTGAATTCAAGATTGGAAATACTCTCTACCTTTCTAGTTGCAGCTCAACCTCTCTGTGCTTGAACGTAAAAATAAAAGAAATGTTGGGATGATCACTTGAAATCTTGGAATGACAATTTGAAATCTGCTTTAAGTTCTACTTATTTCAAAAGCTTTATATTACATTCTTGTGGAGAGCCCATACAGTAAATATTCATAAAGCAAAAGAAGACCATGGAGCAGAAGGACCACAAATCTAGTGATATTTGTAAAACTATGAGAGCTTCTGGGGATGTTCACTTGTTAACAGAGCTTTTGAAGTTGTCAAGTTGTGACTTCCCATGTGTGATCTCAACCTCAGTCTTTCCTGTGCTTCATTTTCTCGCATTGTTAGTGATCTGCCCTTTTCACTGCTTGAGAAGCCTTCAAGCTCGTGCTGCTTGTAATTCTCAGCAGATTTGGACCCTGAGTTGTGCTCCTTAAAGCAGCTCATGTTTTGAATTATGCATAAACCCATCTCGGAGGGGCCGCACTTCATGGCTCCTTTTTGGAGGTGGTGATGTAAGGGAGTCTAAGTAGTATAGTGACAGTTTTCATTTTTCATGTCCTAGCTCAGTTAAGAGCAAGCCTTGAATTGTGTCATTTTTCTCCCATGTGACTGTTTAATCACCTGAGAGAGTACCAGCCAGAGTTTTGTGGTAAGATTGATTATGCTCCCAACAAAGTGCTTCCTTCAGCTGAGCGCCGGGAAGTAGCCAGTTTAACAGCTAATGGGCTTCAGCCTGATGTGAAAATGGCCACTGTGATTGAAATGTCACTGCAGTGCACGCCAGCCCTTTGGACTGCATGCTGAACAGTGCTGAAATGCTCGAGGCTGTTCAGGTTTCAAGATGTGGGGAGATATTCCGAACCTGGACTAGAGAAAACTGTGCTGTGGGGGGACACATCACCTTCTCCTTTGCAAGTGTCAGGGCGGCGTGTGTAGCAATATCCAGACCTGCAGGTAGAGGAGGGTGTTGCTGCAGATGTAATGACTTTGTTCGCACTGTTCACCTGCATTGCCACAGCCTGCCATTGCCTGGTGCTGTGAGCTTTGCAATATCATTGCAATATCATTGCAATATCATTGCAGAGTGTGCTGCAGGACCATGTAGGACCCCAGCTTGCATGGCATGAAATGGAAAGAACCACAGTAGAGTGATCTTCCACTTAACACCACCCAATACATGTTTTGACAGCAGCCTACACTCGTATGCGTTACAAGCCCGGGAGAGAACTAAGGAAGTATACTCACCAGTCCCTTTTTACACAGCATGAGTCAATAATAACATTGTAGGTGACAGTTTACAAATGTTTTGCCTTGCTTGGGTGAATTCATGGTCTCTGCGTGTCAACAGCCCCTCTTACAGATGCCTCTGTGATTTAGCCTGTATCACAGAGGAAACCTCTGGCAGCACCAAGAATGAAGTCCCACAGCCTGAGAGGCAGCTGTCCTCCCTTTAAGTGGTAGCGTGTACTAATGAAAATCCAGGAAGGAAGGGCAGAAAATTTGTGAATAAAGGGTAGTAAGTATAGACATATACTTACAGACATATGTGCATAAAAACACATCAAAGCAAAAATCATTCCAGAATCCTTCCCTTTGAAATGTGGTTTGTTTGGGTTTTTTTGAGTTAGTGAAACGAAGTATTGTTTAAATACATAGGAAGACGATATGTCTTCATTGGCATTTATTGCTAAAAATGGATGAAATAAATGTAAACAAAATCAGATCCTGACATTTCAAGTCAGACTGTTTTTCTGTCATTGTCATTGAATGTAATAGACTGTTAGCTAATGGTTTCCTTCAGGAAAAAAAAAAACCAAAACAACAAACAGTGTTTCACTTTGACAATTGACAAGTTAACCAAGGTCTGGAGACATTTTCCAAAGGGTAGAGCCTGGAGTGTCATAGACTAGTTGTTCACCCTTTGGCTGAACATCAGCCAGCTGCAGGGCCTGTTTGTTTGTGTTTGTTTCTGGTTTTGTTTTGGTTTGCTTATCTGTTTGTTTTTAATAAAGACTGCTCGGCTAGTTTCAATTTTTGTACATAAATATGCAAAATCAGATGATCTTTGATTGAGCACTGTCTGCCCCCGTGGCTGTTTTTCCACTGCCCAGAGTACAGCAGTCCCCACACCACTCTCCTGCTTGGGTTGGAGGGGAAGGAGCCCACACTCTGCTGGACAGAGAAGCCCAGCTGTGGGGAGGAAGGGAAGCTGTGAAGGGTGTGCTGCCCCATCACTGTGGCAGTGCAGGAGTGCCAGCCCTGTGGCCAGAAGGGAGGGCAGTCCCCACAGCGCTGCTTAGGGAGATTGCAGGGATCTGATGGGTACATAGCACAAGGACAGCTCCAGCCCAGTGGGCAAAAAGGCAGACCCTTTAGGCAGGAGAAGAAGGGATGTAAGCACTCTGAACACTCATGGGGCACTCGCAGGCCTGAGTGCAATCCCTTTGGCAGAAACCCCCTCCTTGCTTGTCAGCCCAGTCCAGAAAGATTTTTTAGCTTTGCCCTTCACTATTGTCATTACTATAATAAATTGAGGATAATTGCTTGCCTTGATACAGCTCTGCCTTCTGCTGTGTAGGTGGGGAAATGATGCCAGGAACAATCCTTTCTTCTCCTGCCAGTTTGCTTTTCTCTGCAGCAGGGATACATACTGGTTCTTATAGATGCTGCTGTTAGTAAAAAGCAACCTAAGCACTGCCTCAGCTAGAAATGCAAGACTGATTACATTAGATGTGCTTTATTCCCAGTGTCCTGCATGAAATCAGCTCCAAAACAGATTAATACTGTTTCTTCAGAGTGGAAAATGCCAATGTTAATATGGAGTTTGTTACAGATAGACAGATTGGTACAGAGCACAAATGCATGGGATTGGGTCACTGCCAGACTTGTATTTGAGGAGGGAGGTCAAATGAAGGTTTGCATGTGATACCTCCTATACCAAACTCAGCATGTGACCAGTTGCTGGGATACCCCAGGGAGCTGTATCCTCCTTATATCTGAGCTCAGCTCTGCTATGGTGCTATGTACACAAGACTCAAACATGTTTTGAGCCATGGTCTGAATTACTCTGCTGCATCACAATTAGGATGGGACACCATGACAACACATTAAATCCCACTTCAGAATTAAACAAGCCTTCTGGAAAGCATGTAGTTTGAAACTACAGGGAAATTACTGGAAGCAGAGCAGAGCACATGAAGCCTACTACAGGGACAAAAGCCTGGTGGTCCTTGTGTACTGCAATGGAGGGATCATAACTTTGTTGGTACCACACACAATAACCAAAAGGCAGCAGACCTCTGCTCCAACATCAGTGACAGTGGAGAGGTCAAGGGATTTTGGCATGGCTCCAGAGCTAGGAGATCAAGTTCTGCTTTGTCCTTGTTTTGTGATCCTCTTCTCCAGTGGTCCACTGAGCAGAGAGGAAACTGACCTCACCAGCCACATGAAGCCAGTGTACTGCCTAGGTGAGGCTGTGGTGCTTGGCTGTCTGGGGATGGATGTGCAAAGGAATGGACAAATGTCTTTTCCATCTGTCTTACCTCCAAGAGTCCTTAGAGTTCAGCTTATGAGTGTTATTGTATGATCAGTGTAGGCTCCCACTTAGAAATGCTGTGGCTGGCACAGGGCTACAACTCACAGTCAGAACGGAGATTTGCACAGAACTAGAATGAATGCGTGGTTTGAAGGGGTGCCCCAAGAGGGAGAGAGTGTTGCTGGTCCATGACCAGTCCCTAAGGAGTGCTGCACAGAGCATCTCATTTGTGGCAGCCCTTTGCTGTTAGTTCATCTTCCAGAGCCGACATTTCTGGGGGAAGATGGTGGATTCACACAGTAGCCTGGAGATGTCTGAAAGCAGATTACATACTGCTCCTTAGGTGAGGACTGATGCTCTGGTACCAGTACAGGGCTGTAGGCTTGGCTGGTTGTTGTTCAGGACTGTAGGCTGTGAAGAGGTCCTAATCCTTCTTCAGAGTCTGATTATGCTGACATAGTTAAATTTGGTCAGGATCTGCTAATTCTTTTACGTGTTTTCCTGGCCTTTGCCAGGAAAATCTATATCCATCCTACACTCCAAGCACTTTTTGGTAAATACAGGAGGAGCAGTCAGCTGTAAGGCAGGGAAACAGCAGCTCCGAGACTTCTCATTATCATCTGTTACTGGGCAAGGCTGCATAGTTTGTGGAGTCCACAAGTCATAAGACAAAATGCTGCACACCTCCTGGACACCAAACAATAAAGAACTGTTTGGCTCCCAAACTATCAGCAGCCAAAGTGATGCTCTGCCACATGATACATCCAATTGCATTCAGATTGGGCAGAAAGGAATCATACTGTAGGCTGTTTTTGACAACTGAAATGAATTGGTGGGTATGGGAGGGGGCTGATCTGTCACAAGAGTAAAAATCATTCGGAGGAAACATACCTATTTTTTCATAGCTACTTCTACAGTAGGGTGCATGTGTGAGTTGGTGCCTGATTAATGAAGCTTTAATTTTAGGCCTGACTGCTAAGCTTTTACCAAACACACTGGAACATCCAAGCACTTTTTCATTTACTTTGTTGGGATGATCTCTGATGCTGGTGTGGACTTTTACTGGTACTAAATCTCAGTATTTGGAAGATAACTGAGAAACATGGATTCAGGATGTTGTGGGAGGTGGCCTTATATGCTATGGCCCTATCTTCTCACCCTTTCTTAGAGATTTGACAACCCCAAAACCAAAAACATCTGTTGTTAACAAGGTTTATTGTCCTATTGCTGTCACTGATATTTGTGATTAACTGTCTCTCAACTACCCTCATCTACTTTCTATTTCCAAGGTACTTTTTTTTTTAGAGGTCCCTTGCATCCTGAAGCATTTTAGTGGTATATTGTTTCCTGATTGCAGTGCCTTATATCATGTCCTGGTTATCTGACCCTTCTAGAGAATGACAGGGAAACTAAAGGCTTTTTATCTATTGCCTTGGGACATGGCTAAGACCTCCTTTCACTTACAGATTCAAGGTCTTTATAGGGGGAAGGGGATAGTTGCAATGGCTTCTCACTAGGCTAAAATTACTATATTGTTACAGAGATTAAATAGAATAATCTTGAAAGCTTCTAGTATATTAACATTGCCTGATTCCAGCTAAGATCTGCTGGAACAATATTTCCAGGGGACCATCTATTATTCATCTCTCTTTCTTTCGCTAAAAGAAAGACCTCAGACGCAGAGCATAACTACTTTTACTTTTGCTTCAAAAGAAATGCCATGCTGTTTCATCTTTCATGGTGCAGCCAAGTTCTTTTGGAGAACTATATAACAATCTGTTCTTGCCATGGCAGGGGAGGCCATCATTTATTCTGACCAAAAAGGGATTCTCAGGAGCATAAGACATTAACAGTGAACAAGCTACAAGGTTCATAAATCTCCAGAGACAGATAGAGAGCTCTCTAGTAAATGAGGATTCTCGTACAGCCTCCCACTCCCCTTCCCAGTGTGTTGCCAATTTTAGGGATGACAGTTATACCAGACCTTTCCTAGTAGCGTTTTACTCAGTTCCTCTCACACAGACATGCTCGGCTCCATAATTGCTTCTCATAAAATGTATTTGTCTGCATAACTCCTGCTTTGCCATTCCTGCAGTGCAGGGTCTTCCTGACACTAAGAAACTGAGTTCTTGCAAGCTCAGGAGCCTGTGGCAGCAGAGAAGGGTTCTGAAATCCCATCAGGGCCTGGATTATCACAAAACGGTATTTCACTGTGCAGTAGTTGCCTGGGGCACGACTCATCCAAACTCTATACTAACCCAGCTACTTCAGGTACCACTGAAGTGCCACGGGGGCTGACTATTATCTGAGTTGGGCAGAACTAATCAGCTCTCTCCACAAGCACAGGTGTGCTGTTTTGAGAGACGCACTGTCCTGTGCAATACGGGCAACAATGGTCTGTTTTCTCAGGGCTGGCATGGCAGCATCTCTTCGTGTTCATCCTTTTGGCATAATGGATGTGGCAGGGCTTGGCTTTGCTTTGGACCAAAGGTCAGAGGAATTCAGAGCAACAGGGCAGAAAGCTGCAGGTTTGAGCCTCAGCAGAAGCAGTGTGTGCCAACCCCGATGCCCGGCCAATAATAAACCACTTCCCAAGCAGGCTGGACGTCCCTCGTGCTGCCCAGCTAAGGGCAAAGTTTGTGACTGCTCCTTAGGGGCATGTGAGAAGGCTGTCCCATAGCTGCAACAGCCTGCCTTAGTCTGCAGTGCCTGCTGGTTTGGGCTGTAATTGTATGCAAAACCCCTACAAAAACAAAGTTACAGCTGCTGGCTCATTTTGTATGGCAGCCTTTAGTTAATGCTGTGTAATGTGAGAACTGCTTCGTGCCAAGACCACTGTGTCCCTACATCCTCCAGCCTCCCCCTCCATTACCAGACACATCTCCAAGCTCAAAACCTGCCCCTCCTGCCTTGGATAAGGAACTCATCAGGACAGACTTTGCATGAGTGGACAGGAGCAAAATCCCTCACCACACAGGCTTTGGTCTGTTCTGTACTGCCCACCTGGAAACTGTCAGGATTATTGCTATCTCCTTCTTTGATTATGCAAGTTCAGATGTTGCTCACGCTCCAGACCCACAGCTACTCTTCCGGAGGACAATAGCAAATTAACCTCTCTATCCTCACATGTGAAATCTCCTCCCCTGGGACAATTCACACCCAGCACCCCTGTGAACCACCCAGTCTTCCTCCCAAAGAGCAGTGAAAGGCATGGGGGCAATGGCAGTGAGGCTGACATTCAAAGCTGTGTAAGATGCATGCTCAGCTATTGTTGATGGACGTTCCTTCTGTGGCAAATTGCTGGGACCCATTGGTAGCGGATGAAGTTGTAGAAACTACCCTATGCAGAAGGAATTGTGGCTGACAAATGACAAATGTGCTTGCTCTCCGTTCACTTTTTCCTCCTAAAAACTGTACAAGATGGAGGCAGGCAAGGAAGAATGGATGCATTTTACTCCAGGGGTAGAGTTAGACCCTTTTAGCAAATCTCCTTAGGTGTCAACCACCTTATTGAGGTATTTAAATCCTGTTGAAGATGTGCCCGTGCATTAAAGAAAGACTGGATTGCCCCATGAAAAACAAATTCTGCAGCTGTAGCCTTGGTCTACTGCTTCCCAGGAAATCTTTCCCCTGTTCAGAAAGAATAGCAAGTAAAAAGTGAAATTCAGCATTGCTTTCCACAGGCTTTCTGCCTGCAAAAGAGAGATGATAAGGGCCACAGCTCTTGCAGCAGTAGCACTTTTCCCCCACAGCATCTGCTCTGCCATTATTTACCTAGATTGGCAATAAAAGCTCCTGGTTCGTGAAATCAACCAGTGTATATGGTGTCAGCTGTCACTTGGATCATGGCTGTGATTTGGTCAGCTGTTGTCGAAAATTATAATGACTATTAACTAAAGATCTGCAACCGTTAATTAAGATAACTGCTCTTTAGAGACACCTGTGTTGTAATAAAAAGCACCTCAGAACAGTTGACAGAACAATTGACTTAGAAGTCATTTGTAACCAAGTAATATATTCCACCAATATAGTACTTAAAACATAAGCAATGGAGCGTGGCTTGTAAAATCCATCCAGATACAGACATGAAGCTGTCAGTAGTCAAAGCTTTCTTGACAAACTATCAGCCTATTCAGTTCTGATACTACAAAAGCATCTGCATTTTTTTCTTTCACAGTGTTATTTTTTCATAATTTCTAGTTGTGGTGATTGCAGGAAAAAAAAAAAAAACAAACTTTAAAAACTGGGCAGCTAAAGTTCCAAAATCCAGAGGCGAGAATCTAGTGTGTCATTTTATGTGCAGTTTTCGTTTTCATGCCAATTTCATGATTTTTGAGCACTGTATAACCTTTTATTGAGAATACAGGCTTCAAGTTTTGGAATTTTCAGGAATCTGAATTTTAATACAATTTTTTTCCCCCCCTGAGTTACACTTAGATATGTTTTAATTTGTTTTATTTTATGGCAAGCCCTTCAGGCCAGATTTCTGCTTTACTTTTTCTTGTTCTAGAAAGCCTCCAGTTCGGCTGAATAAAACGTAAACAGGCCCATACGTGTTATTGATGGAAGACCTGCATGATGTTACAAGTGTCTAAAATCCTCTAGAATGTTTCAGAAACACATAGGGTAATTTTTTAAACTTTCTGGAATTACTCCACTAATAGTCTTTTCCCACAGGAAGTGACTATTATATCCCTAATAATAAACAGCCGACATCCTCCAAATGACACTAAGCTGATGAATTGTGAATAGTGCTTTCCTCTCAGCCCCACGCAAAATTTGATGTGCTCACATGCACGTGTACATGCACACAAACACACCATGATCCATACGCAGAATGTTTTGCCAAACACAGCATCAGAATCGTTTTCACTCCTCGTTAATTCCTCTACCGTCTCAAGAGCTGCAGGTCCTGTGTTCGACAGAAAGTCATATCCATGGAATATGGCAACCCTCCCTCTGCTGAGTATGAAAAGTAGAGCTGAGCCAACCAGACGGTCTTATCGGCTGCCCCAAGCAGACTGGTAAATTTTTGCTCAAAACTTCCACTTCCATTATAAGCCCACTCTAAAAACTAAACTCCTTCTTGTCTATTGTCTAGTGCTAGCACTCTTAACTTGAGAGTTTATAGGTTGCAGACAGCAATTGACTCAAGGTTCACTCAGTTAGTACCCTTATACCAGAAGAAGCATGGAGCAGGTTGTTTGTCTCAAAAACCTTCCTTGAAAATTACAAGGGGTGTCCTCCTGTGGGACTGTCACAGGTGGGAGTGGAAGGCTTAGACAAAGTTATTAAAAGGCAAAGCCTTACTGGTGAGTCTCGAGGTAGAGAAAGGACTCCCTTGCTTTCTAAACTCCCTCTCAGAGAAGGGTTTGGGTGCAGCTGGATCCCATCTTAGCCTTGGACTGTGTTAGCGGTTTGAATTTAAAGGCGTTATAAAAGTGTGATTAAACCACTCTGTCCCAAAGGTTTTAATGATGGCAAAACAGATGTGTTTATATAAATGAATTATTTATTATGGCAAATTAACAAACAGGTGAACAGATGAAAGATCTTAATCAGAACTGTTTACTACACAATACAAATGCTAGAAATTTACTAGTAGAGTATAATATAGCATAAAGTAGTATAGTGCACTGTAATAAAGCAATTATTGAAGCAGTTATATTAAAGCTAGCAAAAATAATTATTAAGTAGAGATCTGATGTAATTCACCCATACCAGCGCTCGTGGGGGGATCTCTTTCTCTCATCCTTGAGGAGTATCCTTGGGGGGCGTCCCCAGCCCAAGGGAGGAATCTCTACACATACACCCCGAGAAGGGTTATGTCAGAAGAACATGACTGCATGAGAGGGGACTGGAATTTTATAGTATAAAGTGACTGACTGCTAGTCACACCTTTACAGGCCAGCTATCAGCTTATCTGTCAAATCAGACTTCAAAAAGCAGGGTGTGTATTCAAAATTTGTGAACCAGGGTGGTTTGAGAATAATTAACACCAACACAACACCGAGGCTCCAGCAGTTGATCTTGCATGATAGCTTGCATGATAGGTTGGTTGGATTTTAGGTCTTACCAGAGTGGGTCTATCCTGCCACAGGGGCTAGCCTCTCCAGTACACTGAACTGCTTTAGAATTCAAACTCTAAAAGGGTAAATTCAAACACCATGCATCTGACATGGGTGAGGAAACTCTATATCCCTGCAAAGTCAGATTTTGGCCTGCAATGATCTGTGGCAGCAGTAGCATTGCACTGTTATACTGCTAAAGCCAGAGCAATGATCTACACTTTTAAGTGCATACAGTATTGTTTAAGCATTTCTGATATTGAAGTTACTGACTCCTTTATGTTCATGCTTTCATTGTTCATGCTCATGTTTGGTCTCTCCCTGACTTGTCCTCCGTCTTCAAAGAGCAGACTGGAGTCTTTCAGGGGAAGCTTACTGATGCAGCACACCATAGGATGTGCCTTTTCTCAGGCTTTGTTGTTGCCCACCATTTGTGATCCATAATGCCTCAGACTTACTTTCTGCAGAATCATTCATTCCTACCTGTGTGTTTGTAGTTGACTCACTCTGTTTATTTGTTCCTGCTAACCAGTGTTCTTCTCCTGTTTTTCAAAATCTTTTCTCATGGAGATACTGCCTGCTATGCACTCATACTCTCAAGACCATAACCAAGCTTCTCAACCTTTAGAGTTTTGCCAGTGTGTGACACAGGCCATAGCAATGTGTGACAAATGACAGAAATGTGGAACACTTGTGCCCTGTTGCATAGCATGCTGTAATTGGCAGATTAGAATCATTTTTAGCCATATCAACTGTTTACAGAGTACCTTTCAGAGAGTGTGAGTCACATGAAACAGTTTGTGTCACTCCCTTGTTTACATGTGATTTGCAAAATGGGTTCTTTGGCTGAGTTATCAGATGGCTGTGGCCAAATTGTCAGATGGCTGTCAGAGAACCTCAGCTGGGAATCTCTGTTGGTGCCTTCAAGGGTGAGACGGTGGCTAAAAGAGAATTGTCCCACTGACTTAGCTCCTATGTGTAACCTCTCCCGTAACTCTGCAGGTATTTCTGCTGCTCCCCAGAGAAACTGGACCAGATGTAAGCACCTGCAAATGTGCTACCATCTTATAAAGCCTCTCCCTTGCGCTCTCAGGACTTGAACGTTGAGACTTCTCTCTTACCCGTTCAGTCCCTGCCGGCAGCACGTTAGAAGGCACAGTGTTTTGGAAAGATCAGGCCCCAGCTGTCAGAAAAATGAGTGAAATGAGATTAGTGGCCATATCCGAGAACGTCCTTGCTCTCTAACAGTGCAGTGGGAGCATATAGCAGAGCCGGGGATAAAGCTCAGGCCTCCTTCCGGCATAGCACAAAACCTTAATTGGATATAAGCACTTCCTCCATCCGCGCTGCTTCTTCAGCGGTGGCTGTAGAGTTAACTGGTAGAAAGCCTCGTGCCACAAAGCAATGCACGTATCCCGTGGCAGGGAGAGAGTCAGCAAGGCATCTCTGATGCAGACGGACAAGAGACCACTGGTGTAGCTGGCCTAGGAGTCCTGCAATTACAAATCTGTCAGTGGAATCTGGGACCGCCACAGAAAGGAGTCTTTCACCCTCCCCCCCCCCCCGCCACGCCAACACAAATCCAGTGAATGTGTTGGGAGAATAATAGTACCAGTTTTATAGCAGCTTTAACCCAGATCACATTTAAATGTGCAATCTCACACCCATTCTAAAAACTTGCCACATTTCAGATTTGCAATTGAAATGAAGGAGCCTTGCTGCACATTGCTCTTCATGGGATGCCACAGAAAACCAATGGTGTTTTCTCTGTATTTTTTAGAAAGCTGTTACCACAGTGCCCTCATTCCATAAATGTATTGATTATGAGAATAAACTAGCAGTGAAAATGGGAAAGAGAAGTGTAAAAAGCTTTTGAAGGAGTACAAAGACACCTGTTTGGTTATCTGGAAATAATTCCCTTGCCATATTGGCTCTTGTAATCCTCACTTGCACCAACATCAAGAATCAAATATTATAGTGGGGGAGAATAGATAGTTAGAGTGACTCAGCAAAATTTGACATCTGCCTTCTTTCTCAGGTTTATGATGGAGTTGTTATTTATCATGGTTAGACATGCAGGGGTTGTCCAGGAGGGGGTTCTGCCCTAGGCTTCACCAGGAGAGGTCTGGACATAAAAACATACAGCTAGCTGAAAGTTCATCCCTACTCCACCTCCCCACACCAATAGATGATGGAGGAAAAGTGTATTTTAGTCCTTCAGAAACCAAATAAATTTGCAGAAGCACATCTCAAGTGTGGAGAGCTGCAGCTGCTCCTACATAGCTTCTGCGGCAAAAAGTAAAAAACTCTCAATAAAAATCAGGTTCTGAAAAAGCTGCTCCTTTCTGTAGTTACCACTAGATCTGCACAGCAACAGCCACTATGGACTGCTTTGCATTCATTAGTTATTATAGTTATTTTAATGAAGTGCTTAAAGATGTAGGAAAGCATTGTGCGCCATAACCATGCTGCTCAAGATTTTTTTATAAGTATTGGCAATTAATGATGAGCCCTAAATTAAAAAGTTTCTGCAGTTTGTTGGCAAAGTTTTCTGTAAACATATTGCATAATAACTCTTCTCAGGACAATGTTCTGTCATGAAAATTCTGTCACTCAGGCAAATACTTGATAACTTTTCAGAGCCTGATCATTTTCAGGACGTAGCTACTTGTTTCACAGTACAAGAAATAAAAGAAGACATTCGCATGGGTGTTCATTGTTGCAATATCATTAAGGCAATGTATTGTGTCAGGAGTAAGTGTCTTTCCTAGTTCAGTTACACTTGTTGATTTTTTTGCTCTTGCCTTCACAGTATTTGTTTTCCACATGAAAATGTAAGTAACAGAGTTATAGAAGATTGCCTGATGAGTTTGAATGCTTTGTAGCACAAGTATGCCTAGGAATTATTTGATCTCACCTGAGAGTTAGATATTATGGGTTGTTTTTAGAAAAAAAGCAAAAAAACTTGCAGTTCCTGTAATTAGATGCCCCTTTTTGGAAGGCAGCATGTCTTCACTTCTCTGTTGACAGAGAGGATTGCCTCTTGCAGTCAAAGTCTATCCAGTGCTGGACTCACAGTGACCACAGTAGGTGGAGGAGCCAGAGGGACACTTTCCAGCAGCTCACATTGCCCATGCGCATGTGATTGGTGAAGTAGCTCTCCTGGTGTGGTCTCATCAGGAGGATCTCCATCACAGCTTTGTCTTTCTACAGGTAACAGTAACAATTTCAGATATCCAGGGGCTGGAAATTTCCAAATTCATAACCAAGCCTTCACACAGGATTGCTTCCAAGTTCTCTTGCCAGGACAGCTTTAGGAAGGCCTGAGCTCTTGAGACATGAGCTCATGGTGACTACTGCTGCTAAGAGTCTGCCTGAGGTGCATTTCTGGGCTTGCAGTGGGGGTCACACCTGTTCTTAGGAACAGGACCCACACCTGCATTAGTTACTGTGTGTGACAGCATCCACAGCAAGGGAGCTTGGATCTCAGCCTAGCAAAATTGTGGTGGGAAAGCATGCTACATCCTTTTTGCTGCCAGAGTTGTTAATGTTTCAGGTTTTGCCTTCTAGGTTCAGTTGTGCAGCAAAGACATTCCCTTCCCCTACACGTACTGGTGAGGGTCTGCCAGGTTAACAAGATCTAATTGGGTGAAAGCAGTGGAAGCACATGGTGGAATACTGGTTTTCTGTTTGCTGGAAAGAAGTAAGGAGACTGTTAGCACTTGGGTCCTTCGAGGAAAACCATTACTTTATTCCTGTCAACAGAAGCCAGATATGCTGGGCACTGTTAAGCATCTTTTGGTCCTTGAGGACATCTCTGATCACCTACTGTTAAAGTCCAGCTAAAGGCAAGACATCAGGCAGTTCCACTCACAACAGGGAAACTGTCTAATTACTGTGAAAAGGCTGTTTTCCTCCCGGTGTCACACTGTGTTTCCTTCACCAGTACAGCCAGCTACTGTGACTCATCTGCCTGGGGCTTAATGAAGTTAGCGCGCAGAGTCAAAAGCAATTAAAGTGCTTTTGTAGAGCAGCTCCACCTTTAGCTTGTCCTCTGAGAAGTCCTGTACTGCATCTGCAAAGACTCTCCTGCAGTTTTGCAGGAACAGTTGTGGTGGTTCTACATGTGAGAAAAATAAACCAGGATTGGTCTTGTCCTGAGTTCAGCATCACTCCGCAGGCTGGCCAGACCTGGGATCAAGAATGTGGCTCTCAGGAATCAAGGGGTGGAGTATGAAACCTGGAGGAGGATTGAGATAGGAGGTTGATAGTGGCCAGATCCCCTGGTCGTGGGTTAGAAATGGGCTTGCTGTGTTCCTGCAGGTCTCATAGACACCCTCTGGGGGAGGCAGTCTTCACACCTCCACTCTCTGAGGGCACAGGCAGTGCCTGTGAATATAAGCCACAAGATGCTGATGTCCTGTTGGGTTGCTTAGGACTCTGGCTGAGGTGTTTCAGTTGGGCACCAGGACGAAACCCACTCTTTTCCAGTTCTTCCCTTCACTGAGCACTACCAGCTCAACAGTGAACATGATCCATTTCAAAATGTGGGATGCAGATTCATTCCACTTCAGGGGATATGGGATTTAATACCAGGTCTTTTACACCCTGGCTAAGCACACCAGCCTTCCCTTGTTCCAAAGCCTGCTATCTCAAGCCTAGCTGAAAGCTTTGTAGAAATTTAGACATTTCTACAGAAATCCTTTGTTTGCAACAAGTCAGTGCTTCCTGAAAGAATACCCCACTTCAGCTCTCACGCATGCTAATCCACACCCTCTGGGATTTTTCAGCTAAGCAGATGATATTGACAGCCAGCTGGATGTGCAGTTGCATCTCACTCTCCCTGAGGCCTGTTCCTTGTTGGTGTCTTGCTTTCTCCGATGCTGAAGCTGGTCCTGCTTCCCCATACAGGGCGTTCAGGCCAAAACTGAAGCTCAAGCTGAGCAAGCCCTACACACAGTCAGAGAAAGTGAGTGAGTGGTGAACAAATCTGAGCAGCAAACACATGGGAAATGCAGGGATTAACTTCCCAAGCCAGCGTGGAAGGCACCTACAGGGGAATGCAAGAAACAAAGGTGCTCCAGAGATTTATAGGGAGAAATAAGTATAGCTGCAGATGCAGGAAAAGTGGTATGTGATGCAGGAAAAGTGGTATGTAAAGCAGGAACAGGACTTGAGAGGAAGGAATAACAAGTACCATAATTCTTAACAGCTCTTACTCTGAAAAACAGGAGTGTGGCAGAAAGGAGGGAACAGCTTGCTTTGTAGCCATGGCAGCAGCAGAGATCCGACCTCCCCAGCATGTCTGCCTGACCCCCACACTGGAATGGGTGGAATCCCAGTTCTCTTGTTCTCCATGGTTCGAGTTTGGTTTCTTTAGTTTTTAAGTTTCACTTGTGGCCATCTTATTCAAGCAAAGCAATAGAGATATGTATTTTTCATCTTCTTTTGTGCCTTATCTCAAGGCTTGTGGTTTTATGCACATCATGCATTATGTGTAATGTTTCCTGGCAGTGGATGGAAACAGAACCCACAAGCAAGGATGTGTTTGTGTGGTCTCAGGAGGTGATGTGAATACATGGGCAATACCCTGGAAAAAAAACAATGCAGCAAAGGAGATAATTTTAGAAAGAAGCAGCCTGCTCTGCCCCTAGCATGCAGTCTGGCAAGAACTGATTTTGCACAGTTCTGCAGCGTGTTTCTTTCCATTACAAGGGTAGGACAACAGTACAAGTGACCTAACCAAGCTGCAGTCATTCAGAAGGAATTGGGTCCTGTTTCATTGCTTCAGCCCTAGTGCTGAGCTGGTAGTTTCCTCCTCCCAGCGTTTTTCAAGCTGCTACCCCTGGCTGTCAAGCTGTTAGTGAGAATCACCATTAGAAAGAGCATCACCCAGACCTGCTGGGCACATCTGCCTTAAAACTGGTCTGGGTACCAGCATACAAACCATTGTATAGTGATTTGTTCCTCATTATATGTTGCAAGACTTCAGGCTGCTCTGCCAGGGGCTGTTTCTGATCCCTCCAGCCCTTGGGATCTGTCATGGAGAGCCTCAAAGCCTTTGCTGAAAAGCACCTGGTTTAGGACGGTGTTAGTATTCTTCATCACAGCTGGTTAGATTTCCTAGAAATCAAGGAGGACATGCAAACAGCAAAGCTCTCATTAAATAAGCAAACAAACAAATATAATGCCACACAGAGAAACCCAGATTTTCTTGTACTTGCCTCCCTTGGGCAGGGTCTTTGGCACTGCTTTGAAAAATAGTGATTTACTGCGCAATGTGAAGGAAGAGAAATGTTGCATGAATATTAAAAGACTCAGAAAGTCAAAAACAGCTTAGTCATGAGTGAAATAGCCTTTGTAACACCCCATCAGCTGTCTCATGTCCTCTTTCTGGAGTACAAACCTGCTGCTTCTACAGCCCTGCTTTTGGGGTTATCTTTGGTTTTAGGTTGTTGGGTTTTTGGATGAAAAGTGATCCATTGCAGAAATACCTACCCCAGACACGAGGAATGCCACGTGGACATTGCCCAAGGCAGCTGTCTGAAAGGGGAGGGGGTGGGTGGTTCGGGGCAGCAGGTGGTGCCCTCTGGGTGCACACAACTCCTATTGTGAGACCTGCAAAATAACTTGAGAGAAAATCTCCGTTTCCGCACAGCCTACAACAGCAAGTGAACAGTCAGGCAGCACACCAGCACCACAGCCAGCACACTTTTCGTCAGTAGCACCTCCAGGCTGTGACTTATGAGACTTTTCTCAGTTAGCACATCAGTTTCTGCTAGCTCACCATGCATCAGAATCAGAGTAGGTGGGTTCTCAGGAGGTGATGGAGTGCAGCAATCTCATTTGAATGCTTTGTGTTGTAACCTTTCTCTGCCGATGGGCTACAGAGACTGTTTTAACACCCTCATTTTCCATTGCCCTTCAGCCAAGAGGTACCTCTGATCACTTACTGAGTTCAGGTGACTGCTGCATATGCTGCCTGAAAGACTGCTCCATCACTGGAGCTCTTGCATGTTTCTTGCAATCCAAGAACACGATGATTATTTGCAGTATTTTAGTGACACAACATGTGATTAGCCTTGGAAAACTACTACCCTGCCCACAAATTTCCAGAGTACTAGTACAGAGGAAAAAAAAAAAAAAAGGTTATAAATTAGCTTTGGAAGAGCATGATTTAGTGTGCAGACATTCATTGAAATTCAGAGATAAATGACTGGGGAGACTCCTGATGTATATTTTCAGTTCTCCTTCAGTATAGCAAGAACAACTTTTGCCTGCTGGGGTCTGCCTATTCCTAAATCACAGGGATGATGCAACCTTGTATATATTGAGGACAGAGCTGGAGCAGATGAGGAAATTACTGGCCCTGGCTGTTCTTTACTTCCAGTCTTCTGGAGTCATGGTTGAGTTATGCTTTTGAGAGTACAGCACTGACTTGGTGTAACTGTATAGATCAGAGGCAAAATAACTTTGCTATAATGGAGTCATGTTAGAAGTAGTCCTGCTGACCCTAATATGAGGGGAAGTGAGGGAATTCTTAAGTGAGGGGAATTCTTTTATATATTAGTTTTAGAGAGCTTGGTAACCAATTATTATTTAGAGGCTATGTATAAGGCTGTTAAAATAATAGCTCTGCACAGCTGAGCATTTCTGGGCAGTAGCCATGCAAGAGTCCTATTTTCTAGAGTTGTTTGAAATGCTTGAGTTTACCTGTGAACTGTCTATAAATGCAATGCTATCCCTGTTCTGCATTGGTTTGCCGATCTTATCATTGCTTTCTGGTGCCTCAGACCATTTGAGGTATGTCTTTGGATATGACGTGCCATAAAACATAGCAGAATAAAAATTTATTGTGCTTCTGCCTGTATGTCAACGCTTTGGGCACCGTGTGCTGCTAAGGGCCTTAGCACAGCCCCTTCACTTAGCAGATTGTGTGCTGCTTCTGTCATCCCTGGCTCTAGCAATGCATGTGAGGGGTACGTCACTCTTGTTAACCCCTTTTGTTCCCTGATTTCCTTTTGACTCGTGGTACTATGAAACTCATGCACTTGAAAAATCATCATGGTAATAAAGTAGTGTCAGTGTTTCAGATTTTGATTGCTAGGTATGATTGCAGAGGAATGTTCTCTTAAGGTTATGCTTCAAACTCTGCTCATCTCAATATACAGGCCAGAAATGCAAGTAAGGGGTGGAGAAGGGGTGGAGAAGGG
>NW_016690278.1:1626787-1652560 GCF_001604755.1 Lepidothrix coronata | reverse complement strand
AAGGGAAGGGAAGGGAAGGGAAGGGAAGGGAAGGGAAGGGAAGGGACATGAGACTTTTGTGTTCCTGTTATGTGATCACAGAATTGTCTGTTGATCTGATTGTCTGTTTGTTGTGAAAAGTCATGGAGAAAGGAGGTGAAAACTCCTTGGATGATTCATTGTGTATGTGGAGATGGAATCTCATTACCAACTCCATGAAGTGTCTCCCAGTTTCCATAAGAAGGGGAAAGTTTTGAGGAGGGATGGTAATGACATGAAGAGAGGGGAAAAGAAAATTACAGGCACAGAATGAGTTTTGAACACTGCACTGACAGATACCTTGTCACTGCCTAGTGGCTAAAAATAGGGTCCTGCTATTTTGTACATAATGGATATTAAGTCTGTCTCCAAACTAGATGCGTGCAGGCTTTACAAATATCTATTTTCTTCCCAGAAAGACAGAAGCAGGCTGCAGCCCTACCACTTCCCTACACACAGGCACACAAGCTCCTGACTCTCATTTACACTCATTTGGACTTTTGTTTAGACTAGGGATGAAGCAAACTCTGCATGCTCAGTCTAAATAAAGGGCCCTGGCTCCCACTTCCACCTAATTGCTTTATGCTTCAGGAGGAGTGGAAACAGACTCAGGAACTAGGAAGAATGAGACCCTTGTGCAGGAGCAGCTTGAGGCAGAGCTGCTTGGGCACCTTGTCCCCAGAGATTTACAGGGGCAGGTTTCCAGCTGGTGTTGCTCTGAGAAGCTCTTGTAGCCAGTGGAGCTGCAGGGGTTTACAGTTGGTGAAGCTGAGACTCCCAAGCCTGCAAGCATCTGGTGCTGACTCACTGCTGGGTGCAGCAGCCGGGTGTGAATATGGTATGAGAAGGCACTGACATCTCACACTTTCTTCAGCAAATGCAGCATTAAAAATGGGAGCATGGCAGGACCTGCTCCTCACGCTAAAGGAAAGGCTCACCCTGCCAGCAGTTTCTGCAGAAGCCAGGAGGGGCATTCGGGGCAGAACAGCAGGAGGATGACATGTGACATGTTGTACAGAAGCTGTGAGGCTGCAGATTTGTTTTAAATTTCATTTTCGGTTCTTTGCTTAAAAATAGATTTCTTCATCTAAATCCCCTTCTTCTCACTGCCCACACCAGTCCCCAAGAAAGTACTTGTAAACAGCAGCTTTAGTCACAGAGTATTGCTTCTGCCACATTACTGGCAGTAGTGTGTAGCTCTGTACAAACTGCTGCCTGCCTGTGCTGCCAAACTCCTGCCTACAGGAGCCCTCATCACTGTCAGATGTCTCAGCTTCTACATGTGCTCAGCGAGAAGCAAGATTTATTGCAGTGATAAATGGTCTCTGAAGTGCAGTTCTGCTGCTCAGTAATTGAAGCCAAGAGCCAGCCTGTTCCCAGGCCTTGTGTAACTCTCAGCACAGCCAACGCTGCCTGTCCCCTGTAGTGTCCCTGGCTGTACTTCTTCCCCATGCCCAAAGGCAATGCCTCCCTCAGAGTTCCGCCCTCTTCTGTCTCCAGTCCTGTGGCTTAGCTCCACACAGGCAGGGTAAGCAGTTCACTTTTGAGGTGTATGTGAGCTTTCCTCTTCTGCCAGTGTAAGTAAGGAAAAGGAAAACCCTCCTCTTATTGTCAGCAGCCATCAGTCATGAGCATCTTCCTAAGAGAAATGTTACAAACAGAGTGTACTTGGTATGAGCAGCTGCTTTTGATAGCGCAACCAGGCAAAGATGCATCACCTAGGCAGACCTTTCAGTCAGGGCTTTCTGAACAGCTTCCCAGGAAAAATCACATTAGTAGGGAACTGCAGGCACTGCAGGATCGGTAAGAGGCAGCCCAGGCTGAAGGGAAGGTGCACATGCTGTGTTTGGGTTTGTTCTTACTTGCTCGCTTTGTTTGTTGTTCAGGGAATTTCTCTGACACCTCCTTTATGAGTACTGCCTTGCTGCACAGGCCCTAGCAGGCTAATACATGAAGCTTTCTGCAGGGATCCCAGAGGGATCAGAGAGCTGTTTTTGCATGGAAGTGTTTAGGAAAAGCATCAGGAAATGAGAAGAGGTCAGGCTACAAGAACTAGAGAATATGGCTTCAGTTACTTCACAGCTGAAATATGCTGACTAAGGGCATTTAAGTACTTTCCTGAGCACTGTACCTGTCTGTATTTCCAAGCCAACAAAAGCTGTGTAGAACATGGAGGAGTGCTGTAGCAGGCACAGGAAAGTGAGGAACCGTATCAGAAAAGCTGGGATGACCCAGCAGATTCCCATTGTCCAGGTCAGCTAGAGAGGAGTGCCAGTGATATGCAGTCGTGCTGCTGACCCTAGATGGGCTCCAGCCCTGGGAGCCTCAGCTAGATTTTAGAACTTGTTATGCTGAACTTGCTGGGAAAGCTGTTTGCATGGATGAGGCTCCTTACCCCGACTGCCACAGGGTGGGTTTCTAGGCTGTGAGACGTGCTTAAAAGTCACCAGGGCAGTGTCTGAAATCACTGAGGTTGTAGTACCTCCCATTCCAGCACACAGAAACAGGCCAGAAAGAGAAAATACGACATGGTTTCCCAGGGTGTCTTGTTTCTACCAACTGCTGTGATCCTTGGCAGTACATGCAAAGAGCTCGAAGAATGGAACAGAGCTGTTAGCATTACTGAACTGAGATCTTTGATACCTAAGGCATCTTAGAAGCTATTCATTAGCATCCATATTGCAGGCAGCAGGCTAATGCTGACTGAATAAATGCCTCTAAATAAATAGTATCATCTAGTTGTCTGAGGGCTGTGGGAAGCAAGGTACATATGAGACAGGCTGGCAATTCACAAACCCCAGACTGAGTGTTCCCAGTTTGCTGACCATTGGCAACAGAATTGCTGGGCTAATGAGCAATGATACATGGGATGCAACAGAAAGGCCTTCAAAAATATTCTTGGTTTGTTTGCAGCACGAATAAATCGAGACAAATGGTAAGTGGTCCAGACAATGTTTAGAGGCAAGAGACACCACAAGTTAAGCAACTTTAGACACTTACATTTATTGTGTTCAAGGACAACACCTGTAGCTACTAACCCAGCAGCCATAACGTTGGCACCACAACTAAGTCCATGTCATGTTAGTCAGCTCAGCTGATCTCACTAAGAGATGATCAGCAATAGAGACAGTACATGCATTTATCAAGCCATATCCACTACACTTGTAGGGAGCCACACTGACCTCTGTGACCCACCAGGACACCAGCAGAAAGCGGTGCTTGTGTAGTATAAGGACACTGTGGGACTAAATGAGTTTGTTGAAGCTGCAAAGGCCTGAAGACACATTGATGGGCTCAAAAGCTCACGTATCTTCTTCCAGCTCAATCTACCAGTATACCAAAAGACATTGCCTCCCAATAGAAACCTTAGGCCATTCAAAACTTGAGGTGTACTAGTGTGTATGAGTTACAAAGAAGGTTCTATCACTTCCTTAACCATATTACTGCAAAAAGTACAACTTAATCTTCTGTGGTCGTACATAGAAATTTCCTACCATCAGCAAAAGCATTTCAAGCAGCCACTATGTTTAGCATGGCATGGTTAAAATGGATGAGCAAAAATGGTTTCACGTCCATCAATAGGTTACAAAAGAAACCCCAAATCCTCCTTTGTTTTAAGATACTACTGAAAGGATCAAAGCTTTCTTCTCAATGGGAGACATGGTTGCAAACAGTCAACTGAGTGCTATTCCAGAGACGTACAGACTAACAAATAGCCCTGAAAGACAAGTGCATATCTTCAGATGAGGGAAAAAACTGTGTCCAAGGTCTACATGTAGATCTCAGCAAAGGCCACCATCCAATGTAAAAAAAACCAGACCAGAGAGTATGTCTGCTGTTTTGTGACTCAGTCTGAAGGCCCCTGTGATCACTGTGTATAGTACTCTGTTTTCATACAACAGATAACCTCAACAACAGGGCAAACCATAAAGAACAGAGAAGGAATGTATAGAGCCAGGAACAGTGAGGAACCACAGACACACTTCAGTTACTAATGCTCTATGCAAGAACATGGATACCTCATGTTTAGGCAAAGGCAAATTTAATTGAAAGTAGACTGGTATAGAGGAAAAGCAGATTCAACATTTTATTCTTTGCTGAACACCCTGGTGAAACAGTGTAGGCGTCCATCTCCAGGAGAAGGCACAGAGAGAATAATCCACACTGCTGAGTGTGATGGTAGTCTGTGTTCATGGCAACTTCAGAGTAGAAAATCTTGTGAGACAAAAAACAGAAGTGGAGGAGATCCTTTCCAGCAGTCACTGATTGTTTATAGGCAGTCAGGGAGCAAAAAGAATCTGAAATACCACAAAGGCTATTGAAGGAGAGACCCTGTCTACACCTGGTGCATATTTAGCAAAGGCCAAATGACTATGAGTCATTAAAAATGGGAGGAAAGGAGAACAGTAACCTTTCCCTAGTCAGGAAAGTGGCTAGTGGAGGTCTGCCAGATGTCTGGGTTTGTCTGCCAGTGAAGAGTAGCCAGATGGGCAGAACCTCCCTTTCTTCAGGTGTAGGATATCCCCAAGGTCCTCTCCCACTTGAGTATGCAGGACACTCTCAGCAGCCCTGTGGGGGTTTTGCCAAGGCACCTGTGTGCAGTGCAACATGGAGCAGGAATGTGAAGGATGCAGCTCCAGTGCTGCAGCAGGGTTTCCTTTCTGTGGATTTGCCACCCACATCAGTCCTCCCTTTTCCTGTTTCTCCAGAGGCTATCCCGCAGCAGTAGTGAGTAGCCTTTGCACACTCCATCCAAGGAGGCTGTGGGCGAAGGTCCAGCTGTGTGTTGGAAAACCCGTCACCAAGACATCCTCATCTTCCACGAACACAAACAGCCGTATCTCAGAGCTCTAGAGGAACACTGGGAAGGCAAGACAAGTTAAGGGCAGACTGTGAGGAATTTTCCAGAAGTAACTTGAGTTATAGGCACCTGGGGCATTACCGCGGATTTTTTGTAACAAGATGCTGTGCTGAGTGACCTGTTTGATGCTATGTTTCCTTGAATTTGGTCCCCTAAAAATTACTGTTAACCCCCTGTGTTGCAAAGGTTCTTTTCTTCACTGCAACCTAACTTCAGGTGTGATCACCTCTCATGATCACAGGCTGTCTATATGTCAGCTGAGCATCTCCAAAGGAAAACTCTTGTTACTATTTATTTCACTTAAAGTTTATTGCCTTCAAGTTGCAGTCAGCATCCCCGAGTTATAACACCACAGTCTGAAACACATGTGCTTTGTGTCCCTGATGTATTCCAAAAAAAACATTTTGCAGCCAAAAAATAGTTAAAAAAAAAAAAAGGGATAGCATCTTGTATGCACTGAGAGACCTGATATTACTAAAAACATCTGCACAGTCAGCCTTACAATAGACCAGAAAAACTGGTCTATTGAATTCTATTTCTAAAATGGTGCTGGTGTGTTTTCCACCAAACCACTTAGTTTTAAAAATATTTCTCTATATGACAAGATCTTTTAATTGCCCAAATTGTTTAAAAGTTTCCCTTTTTCAAACAGGTATTGTTTCCATTTTTGCATGGAAAACCTTTTATAGGAAGCAAAAAGGATGAGCCTGCTTATCTTATTGCCTTAATCACCTCAACCCAAGGAGATGCACATTGCATTTATCTGTGCCTAGAGTGAGAAGTAGTTATGATATGTATGAGCCGTGTGGAACTGAAAGCAGAATAATATTTTTTGTTGCTGAGCGCGATACAAAGCAGCGTGTTTCTTGTAAGCAGTTAGTACTGCTCTGCCCTACGCTAACCATCTCCCAAAGTCCTGAAGGCAATATATTTTGTTTGCTAGGAAGTGGGAAGATCTGGCAGCCCCACTGCAGGTGAGGCTGCAGCAGATCCATGCCCCACGTCCAGGCAGAAGCAAAGCTGGGCACACAGACGCGTGTAGGTACACACATGACGTGCAGACACACCCACACCACTCACCCACTGAAAGAGTTAGAAATGGAGTTCAGTGAGAAGATTGGACAGACTGCACTGATCAGGTGCAAGGCTCAGCCACAGAAGTGCAATGATCAGCATCCTGTTTACACATGAACAGCCCCCTCTTGTCCTCCTATCAGTTTCCCAATGCTTGTTCACCCTCAAACCTCTCAGATCCCTCTCTTTCCCTGCCTTTGCTTCCAGTAAATATCTCATCACGAGACTTGGACAATGCCAGAATGTACTTTCCTTGCATCCCATGAGGGGAACCAGGTGTCCACAGGCAGTGATACCCCTCTGAAAGCCGAACAAGAAAGCATTTCTAGGCAGATCACAGTGGTAGGTTTCCTCTCTCAATATGTGGCAGATGGCTCCTGCAGTGAGCTGGGAAGGGGACCCCATCTCTGCCCTTATCTCTATGCACTTCCTTACTGGTGGACAAGAGCTTTCATCTCATAACCTAATGGTGTTAGAACATAAAGCTGAATTGTGATCACGGAAAGATATGCCCTTCTTTCACTTCCGTCACTCTCCAGATTTAAGATTAATTACATTATGGACGTTTGTTAACTATGTAATTTACCAGGAAAAGAATATAACCCTAAACAAGAAATCAGGGTTTCCTGCTGCTTTTTATTTGCCTTTAGCTGTGCTACAGGTGTGCAAATTACTTCTGCATGTTGTGGTTTCTAGATTGCCTCCAGAGGCATCTTTTACATAATCACTTTTTACATAAGCTTAGTGTTGTCAGTGCTTTAGGTGTGAAGAAACAGACCCACAGCCACACGCTCGTGAGGTGATGTTTTAGTTTCAGATCTCAGACAGCTCGTGGCCAGACACAGACTACCCCTGCTTGTCCTTTTACATACTACAGCTGTGACCTTCAGCTCTGTCACAGGCCTCGCCTTTTACAGATTAGAGTTTCTGGCCCAAATTTTCCAAAGAAGTGAGTATTTTGGAGCACCACCAATGGAGCTGGTGGGTCAAAGGAGGAGGCTGATCAGGAGAAGTCAAGTGCACAGGAGTTTGGGGTCATTTAAGAAAAGGCTAACTGGACATCATGCAAAAATCAAGGAGCCACTGCTGCAGAGTTCACCTCTTCTAACATGCACAGGCACAAGTGCTGGGGAGGAGGTAAGGGTGTCAGAGAGCAGTTTGGTTGTAACCTGATAATGGGGCTGAGAGCACCCAGGTGCTTTCATTCCCTCTGCTCTGCCTTGACTTTTCATTTGTCCGGACAGTGGGTGCCTGGGGAAAGTTTACCAACCTCCTGTCAGACCCTGACTAGCATTCAAATAAAACAAACGTTTTAAAATAAACACTTGTTTAGAAATTAAGTGCAAAACAGTTTTTTCCTGCCAAGGTCTAAGCTCAGAGCTTTTTATTTCCTCTGCAGCAATGAATGACATCATTGCCACTCTCTTACACTGTGTTAAGCGTAAAGGAGGCCATCCAGTCCTGAGCAGAAGCAGAAAACAACTGCCTAGAAATCTTGCATAACAAATAAATTGCTTTCTTTTAAATACTGAAATTTTAGTCTTGTAGCTAAGTTTCTGTGGCATTTGCTGTGATAAGTCCATGTTGTCAGTCATTTGCAACTTTGACAGATCATTCAAAAGGAAATTTTCCCTTCTTCAAACATTGCTTGAAAAATTTCGCCAAAAAGAAATGTTCTGTTCTTCTGAGAATCAGATTAGGAAAGTTTTTGCAGATGAGGTAACAGTGTGAAAGAATAGCCTGTGAGTACCTAATGGATGAGCTCACACAGCAACACATGCAGGTGGCTCTGTAGGTATGGAGTCATGTGGCTGCAGGGACACTACTATAGAGCACACATACACAGCATTATGTTTCATTTACATTATTGGTGCATTTGTCAGAAGGGTAAATCAGCCTTGCTAACCTTTGGGAGAGACAGAGTATGTTGGTCACTCGTGGCAGTCAGCATTTTGCATTTTGTTTAGCCATGCTGCTAAACATGCTGCTCCTTCTGCATGTGGTGGTGAATGGTGCTGTGTGGATCTGGCCACTGGTGGTGTCCCCCAGGGATCAGTGTTCGTCCCAGTCCTGTTTAATATCTTTATCGATGATTTAGACAAGGGGATTGAGACCACCATCAGCAAATTTGCAGATGACACTAAGTTGCAGGGGAGTGTCAATCAGCTGGAAGGCAGGAGGGCTCTGCAGAGGGACCTGGACAAGCTGGAGAGTTGGGCTGATTCCAGTGGGATGAGGTTCAACAAGGCCAAGTGCTGGGTCCTGCACTTTGGCCACAACAACCCCCTGCAGCCCCACGGGCTGGGGACAGAGTGGCTGGAGAGCAGCCAGGCAGGAAGGGACCTGGGAGTGTGGATGGACAGGAAGCTGAACATGAGCCACAGTGTGCCCAGGTGGCCAAGAAGGCCAATGGATCCTGGCCTGGATCAGGAACAGTGTGGCAGGAGGAGCAGGGAAGTGATTCTTCCCCTGTACTCAGCACTGGTGAGGCCACCCCTGGAGTGCTGTGTCCAGTTCTGGGCCCCTCAGTTCAGGAAGGACATGGAGGGGCTGGAGCAGGTCCAGAGAAGAGCAACGAGGCTGGTGAAGGGACTTGAGCACAAGTTCTATAAGGAGAGGCTGAGGGAGCTGGGGTTGTTTAGTCTGGAGAAGAGGAGGCTCAGGGGAGACCTCCTCACTCTCTACAACTCCCTGAGAGGAGGTTGTAGCCGGGTGGGTGTTGGTCTCTTCTCCTAGGCAGCTATCAGTAGGACAAGAGGGCATGGCCTTAAGCTGTGCCAGGGGAGGTTTAGGTTGGATATTAGGAAGAAATTCTTTCCAGAGAGGGTAATCAGACATTGGAATGGGCTGTCCAGGGAAGTGGTGGATTCTCTGTCCCTGGAGGTTTTTAAGATGAGACTGGATGTGGCATCAGTGCCATGGTCTGGTAACCATGGCAGTGTTGGATCAAGGGTTGGACTTGATGATCTCAGAGGCCCTTTCCAACCCAGCTAATTCTGTGATTCTATGATTCTCAGACCTGAGCGTGAGCATTAACTCATGTCTGATTATTGTTTTCTGCTTTTCTGTCTATTTGTTTTGAAAGTTGTCTGAATTAGGTGGGATCTACACAAGGTACAAAACTGCCAGCCCATTCTGCATTACAGGTTTGGCCGCTTGTGGTAGGCCTGAAGGTCTGCCCTGGGTAGGGATTTACCAGCCCTCTGGATTCCTGCCAGCTCTTTTGCAGCTCATCAGCTTCCATCAGCCTCTTCACATAGCCATTTTTTTTCTAGTAACACCCAGTTTGCATCCATGTGGAATGCTGATTTGTTGCTGTTGAGACCAAGGAGTCTAAAATATCTCTGCCTCTGTGGATGACAAATGCCATAAAGGGGAGACGACGGAGAATTAATGGGAGGACAGAGATGTCAACTGCAGATTGATTTGATTTACTGTGTTCCTGCTAGGAAATTACAGATATTATGCTCACCATGGTAACCTTACTCTCCCAAAAAGAGGTAGGGAGAGAGAGGAGAAGGGGACAATTCAGAGAGAAAGTGTATACCTGCTAGCTGCAGGATCCCTGAGAAGAGAGAAGAAGCTCTCACTTCACTTTTGGCACAGCTGACAGATTCACCATTAAGAGAAAATAAAGACGATCTGCCTCCCAGAGTGAGTCAGCATTGTATGCTATGTTGAGAAGAGTTTGCAGGGTGTTACTCATCTTCTGGAAGAATAACTCTCTGGGATTGTGACTGAAGACCATATTGCCCCGAGGCATGAGTTTTTTAAATGTTATTCATCTCCTTGCATTTTTTCCTTTCACTCTGTGAATGATCTGTTTTACATTTAGCTGAAAGATACAGACTAGCTCATTCACTTAATGCAGTCTTAAACTGCAAATGGAGAACAAATTAAAAATTAACAAGGGCAAAAAACCCCCAAACAGTTAAGGATAAGAGCTGGCATGATCAGTGATCCTTCCAATTGCATTGAGAGGATGTAGCACAGCCCGTGTTTCTATTTTCCCCTTTGATTTGCTGTGAGTGGCTGTGAGTAATGTTAAGTAGCTTTTGCTGCTATGCTTCTCCCATTCATTTCCATAATTTCTTGATCATCTAAGATAATGCCCCAACAGCCAGAAAGAATGAACATTGCCTTAGAAACAGTGGCTACTTGTCAAACTAATTCTGGCTGCTCTAGGAGAAAAGTCTCTCCTATATGTCTAACTCCCTTTCACTGGCTTCATCTCCACTTCCCTCCTCTATTCATCAGCAGTTTTTGTTTCCGAAAGGCTCATCTCAAACTCAGACATCATTTAAAGTCCTGGGATAGTAATCATGAAGCAGTCTGGACAGTATTTTAATGAGCATACAATATTTCCGGCATTGGATATGATTCTGTTGTTTAGCCTTCTGCCTCCAAGAATGAGTGTGACTGCATGCACCTCTCTGTGTGTGTGCATGGGTGTATGTGTGTGGTTTTGGTCATTAGCTGGCTAATTTTCTTTGCTAATCTTTTTACCTGCCATATAAGCCTGTTGGACTGTTAATAACTTGAATTTACATTCTATCTTATCTGAGTTGTGTTTGATTCATTCACTGTGGTTGTTGCATTCAAAATGACAAAACCAGTGTGACACGTAAGGGAGCATGAAAAGTAAAATGCACCATTTGCTAGCATCTCTGTAACTGCTCTTAGGCAGCTCCTAGGGCTTTGTGCAAGGCTTGTCCGGCTTCTGGTGTCCATCACAGGCTGCCTGTGTATCCTGTATCTTCCTCCCCTGTCGATCCCCAGCAGCCTGGAGTTTCAGCACTAGATCTGGGAGCTCCCTGTGTAGAGCTCTCAGTGGGAAAGGGCTTTTATTGTTACTCACAACCTCTGTGGAGCTGTGAGATGGTAACTCTTCCACTCCTGCGCTGGAAAACTCAACTCCATTGACCAAACAGAGCCTCTAAACCCGCAAATGCACAGGTGCCTTGGCAGAGCAGCTCTGCCCCCCTGCACAGGTGAGGGAGCCCTGTGTGGCCAGGAATTAGCTGTGGTGCTGTGGGGCATGACTATGATCATGAAAGTGATGGAGAAGGGAGTATCAGGGCTTTGCAGTGCGGGAAGTTACAAAGGGTCTCCAGTTTGCCCACCACAGGACTCTCAGCGCGAGCAGGAGTTAGCAGCAGGCTCATGCCAGGGGTGACAGCTCTGGCAGAAGGAATGTCTTTGGGAACAAACAGCTGGTCTGGAAGCGCAGAGCTGCTCAGATCTGGAAATCACAGGTTTCAAAAGATCTTTTGTAGGTTTACACACTTTGTGAATGCTCATCAGATAAGAATGGATTTTCCACAGGCAGGAACAGGGAAAGAATTGTCCCGCTGGCAGTCAATGGGTGAGAGCAGCATCCCCATCCAGCAAGGTGCTGAGATGTTCCAACATCTCCCGATATGAAACAGAACCTCCCATGGCACTGGACCTTGGCCCTGGACTGCTCTTTGGAAATCCTGTGCAGAATAGCTAAATTTGTGGTTGTTCTTGATAATTCTGGTTTTTTGCTCTTCCTGTACATAAGAGAGAGCTCAGAAAGATGGTATAAGATGGTGGTTAGGTTTTGGTAACCCTAGTGTACCAGGAAGAATATTGTAGGTGATAGTCTCAGATTTCCACATTGAATTTTTACTTTAATTGCAGTTTCTTATATAACTGTTATCTTTAGAACTCACAGGGTAGAGACAGTGATTTTCTTTGTACCCTGTCCTGTCAGAGACACCTCATCAGACCACAGATCTATGATTTATTGTAATGCTTTTACATTTCACCTTCCAATAAAAAACCTGTAATGCTCTTCCCCTCAAAGCCCTCATTTTCTGTGTTTTCCTCTCCTCACTTCCTTTTCAGCATTACACAACGTGAACAGCAAAGCCCTTCAATGTAACCTACCATGGTACAGAGCAAGTGTGCAAGCACTGAAAGCAGCAGAATCTCAGAAATGCCAGCTCTGTCAAAATCATATTTTAATGCCACACTAATGCTACTGATTCTTTTCCCCAGCACAACATCTTTGAAATCTGTAAGCTGTAGACACTGCTACTGTAAAAAGCAAGCTTTGCTACAGCAAAACTAAGAAGAACTGGTGGTCTCTCTGTAGCTAAGGCTGTGATTAGCTTTTTTTTTTAAGTCTGGAATTAATCTCTCATATTGCAATTAAATGAAGTTGGGCCATCTTTGATGTACATGTAGTTCTTGCAAGGTACCTGCAGCTTTAGAAAGTTGAGGATAACTAAATGGGAGAGAGGAGGAAGGTTGTCAAACATAAAAACTCAATATTCCAATTTTGCATGTCTCTGATGGCTACTGGATGGGATAGAGGGGGACAATGATTTACAGAAACAACTCCAGCAAGAAACCTAGATTTATGCTTTTGTCCTATCTTAATTGAAAGCAAATGCACTGGTCTGTGTAAAGAGTGAAGCATAGTAGCCCTAAAGGAATAGATAAACCAAAAAAAAACCTCTTCCAAATTTCTGGCTTGGGTTTTGTAGCTACATGAAAATAGATCTTCTCTAAGTCAGGAGACTGAAAAATTGCAGCAATCTTGCTTCATATTAATAGAAGTTGATTTACAGTCTTATAATTGTCTTAACAATCCTTCTTTTTGGTATCCTGTTTTGTGTCACTAGCAAAATGTGACTGCTTCCAGCTTCAGATTTCTTAGTTTGTTAGTAGTCCAGGGAGTGTTGGAATTAGGGCAATTCATTCTTTTTTGCCTTTGTAAGCATTTAAGCACAAACAGGCATCAATCCCTAGCAAAGCACCACCTCTTTTAATAACACAGCAGAATTTAATCTGTTAATTCAAAAGGCCAGTCAACCTCTTTCTGCTCAGTATGCAAAAAATGTTGGGCAGCACGGGGACCTGAGAGTGTAGCTGGGGCACTTTGCAAGGGCCTGCCTTCACTCCTGCTAGGGAGATTTGCTATGGCAATTGCTAAGGCTTCCCACTCTGGAGTGAGGCCTCAGCTCACTTTCAGTCCAAGCAGCTTGGCCACACCTACCACTGCTTCATCCTGTTACTTCTTCCAGCCCAAATCAGCTGGCAGTAGCTTTTCTCTCCAGATTGTTCCTGTGGTTCCCGATCACCAAGTACAGTACAGGCAAGATTACTGTGCACCCAGTTGTGTCCCCAGGGTGCTCACGACACTCTGCAAGCACTCAGAAAATTACAAATACTTGCAAGATTTTCCAAAAGTAGGTCTTTCTGATGGCAACAAAATGAATCCCAAGAGCAGTCTTCCTTAGTGCATTTTTCCTGCGAAAATTTCGGGATGTCTTGGATCTTCTGATGCAGCAGTAGATGAAAACCCATCCTGTTACTATATATGCATGACAGCTAAAAGTTTGAGTGTTCAGAGCTGAAGTGAATGAAGTTTGGCTGTGAATGGGAGGGATTCAGGAATTACTTGTCCTGTACTTTGCCAAACACAGCTCCAGTCCTTCACTGTCCTTTGGGACCCAGTAGCTGACAAGGCTAAACCAATGTTCAGAAGAGGCATTCCAGAGGAACAGTCAGGGGGGTGAAGTTCCCACCCTCCTGGTAAGGTGTCACACCTGTACAGCATGACTCATCAGGGAGCTGCTGCAGGCAGGTAGCTGTTTGTTCATCTGTAACTGGTGGCAGTCATATAACCTTTCACGTCCTCTGCAGATTTTGCTTCCATCATTCATGTTGTTGTCACTGTTGCACAGTGCCCTCTCTCACTGCCACCTCCCATCCACTCCATGCCCAGACCCCGTTCAGGAGGCACTTGGGTGAATGGAAGAGCAGGAAAGGCAGAATGTGTGCAGAGAGTTTGGAGCTGTCCTTTTGCACAGTTTAACAGCTGGGAATGCAGAGAGGGAGGCAGCATCACACAGGTCCCTAGCTATGGCCAGGTGCCATGTCAAGGTCGTGTGGGTTCTACAGGATGTTCTTTGCAGTCCTTGACCAGCTCATGAGAGCCACCACAGTCTCTCTTCTAAATAAAAAACTAAGGTGGCAAGAAAGCATTGTGGATGTACAGAATCCCAAATGTAAGTAGTTCTGCAGGCTTTATAAGGAGACCTCTGTTTCTCACACACATCACTGGAGAAAGCAGAGTTGTGCAGAAGAGGTTCTTCCTTTTCTACAGCCATGACTGCCCTCAACCTTGAGTAAGGACCTGTGCAAGACCCATCTTCTTCACTGCCTCTCCTGTTAGCTGTGCTTGAGTTGTTTCTCATCTCTACTGCTTTGCAACACCCACTAGTGGATAAATATCTGCCACTGTTTCACCCAATTTTCACCCAGTGAGGTCATGGACCTGTTCACACTGTCGCACCCATTGTCATGGCACCGTGAGTCCAGACATCTTGAGCAATGACTTTATTGTGAGACCAATTCATTGTGAGACCAGTTAAGACAAAGGGCTGCAAGGCAATGGTTCTTTGACACAAGGCAGTGCCCAAGTATGCAGGGCAACTGCAAAGGACAAGTTCAATGTGGAAAGCTCACAGTTACCGTGTGTTTCCTGTTTCCATGCAGCCCCTCATTGAGGTGTTTCTGTAGTCATTTGATGAACATCCTGTTCTTTGAGGTACTGCAGTAACCTTGAGGTCAACACTGTACCTTGCCTGTACCTTGGCTTGAGTGATCTCCCAGACCTCCCAAGAACACATTTGTGAGATAGGATATCTAGCCCAGCAATCACCTCCACTTTCAGCTGGCTTCCTTGAATTCCCTGAACGGTGGCTGTCCATGAATAAAACTGCCATGCCACTTCTACTCTGCTTTTAAGTAAGTAGTTACTGAAAATGGAGCAATTTCACTTCCTCCAGTTCCATAAGTGACAATGACGGAGCAGCCTGGTATGCCTACAATGGCGCCAAAATCGATTCATTAAATTCCATCAATTTGAAGACCCAGATTTTGATTAGTTAAACTGCTTGCTTGGCTAGTGATTTATGTGCCTGCAGGACTGAAATCTGTTTTTTTTTTTCTAGAAGACATAGTAGATAACCCCTGTGAAGTACAGGCTGTGGCACACATCTAATTATCAGAGGAGATTTAAGTGTAATGCAGTCGTGGGTTTTTTTTTTAAATCAAAAGATGGATTTAATGCTACAAAGAGCATGAGGAGCAATCTTGTATTGCTGCAGAGTCATCTGTGAAAGACGCATTCTTTATGCAGGCCAGCTGAGCCCATTCAGCCTGAAATCATGTGAGTTGTAGCCACTGGTAAACCAGCAGTTTTGCACCTCCGGCGGAGAACCTTCATAGTGACAGGCAGTGTTGGAAAGTAATTTTTACTTGCCATATTTTAAGAGATGTGAAGAACATTGCAAGAATAAGTCCTAAGTTACTTATGCAGACTTTTCTACTTGGTTTCTCGGAAAACTCAGCCTTTAATTTAAGGAAGTTTTCCTTGCTGGAAAATCTCCAAGGAAGTGTGTCGCTGCCTCTGCCATCTGTCTCTTTTCAGGGGAACTGTGTCTAGTGAATGAGGAGGAATGCTAGCTGGCAACTAATAGCAAATTTTACCCTTGCCAATTTTGGCCCTAAAGAGCACGGGTCTGTAACAAAGCAGTGAGACATAACTAACTAACTAACTAACTAAATAAATGTCTGAACTACATTACCAAAAATTAGAACTTGTTACAATAAAGTAAAAAAAAAAAAAAAAGTTATTCTAGGGACATCTGTGACTCTAAAAGCTATTTACAGAAGCTCTGCTTTTGGGGTGCTGGCACAGCACAGTGCAGACTGCTCGGGGTTGGCTAGGTGTGGAGTTGGCTGGGTGATGTGTTCCAATCCATTGCCTGTCTTTGAATCATAGGCACAACTTAGATCAATAATACACGTCTCTTCCTTCTGCTCCAGCTCTGGGCTGGATACCTATTTGTGAGGAAAACAGGAAAAGGGGAGGGAGGGGTAAAATAGCAAAATAATTCAGACAGAAAAGTGAAAACTAATAGAAGGAAATAGTTTTTCACACAATACACAATTAGGTTGTGGAACTTGCTGCCAAAGGATACAGCTGAAGCCAAAGACTGCAGACCTGTTCAAAATAGGATTAGGCATAACATGAAAAGCAATGTAAGCCATATTCATTACAGTTAATACTTAAAAATAAACAAGAGATTTTGGAAAGAATATAAATCCTTGGGCATCAGGACATAAGCCAAGCTCTAGCTAACAGGGCTTGGGAAGAAATTTTCCCTAGGGCCTGTTTCTTCTGTAACTGAGCACTGACAGAGTATCTTGCACCTTCCTGTGAAGCATCTGATGCTAGCCACTGTCAGAGAGGGGACACTGAGTGACTGGGCCCTCAGCCAGACATTGTCTGGCAAAACCAATTTTCTTTAGTGAAATACAGATTCAGAATTAAAATAGAAACAAAGCTGAAGTTTTGGGAAAGCAGAACAAGTTTTCTCACTTCAGATTCTGAGAGAAAAAAACAGAGCTTAGCCTATCCCAGGTCAAAAGCAGGAAACATAATATCTACACTCGTATGTTGATGCAATCTATTGAGTTCAATGAGACCTAACCACACACATCTTCAAGCCTGAACATCAGCATGAGTCTGAGAGGCCACATCTTCCTGTTCTACTGTGATGCTAGGGCCAATCAAAACCCTTTTCTATTTTTAGTGCAGCTTTTTGATTTTTAAAGTAATCTCAATGGGACCTGCTGTGCAGGACAGGAGGTGTGTCAGTTCTAACACAGCAAGGATTTTCCCAAGACTGGGTTTGCCCCAGGACCTTCCAGAAAAATCTCACTGAGCCGCAGCCCCCATAAAAGAACAGCATGTCAACACACTTGTCATCAATTGCTCCTAGTGGAGAGGAAGGGAAGGGTTCCCATGAAGAGTAAGAAGACTGCAGATGGATATGGAGAGGCTGGAATGATGGGCCGAGGCCAATGGAATGAGGTTCAACAAGGCCAGGTGCTGGGTCCTGCCTTTCAGCCACAACAACCCTGTGCAGCACCACAGGCTGGGGCAAGAGTAGCCATAGTCAGAGAAAATCAGCTCCTGGTAGTGGAAGCAGGCAGATTTAAGCCTTTGGAACAGTCTGCCCTCATTTTATTAGGTTACTTTTTACTGCTGAAAATTTGGCATTCTCTGGATGTTCAAACTGAGCTAATTTTCTTCTGCCAAACTGCAAAATAATTTCTTGTTAAATCTAGAAAGAGGATGATATCAATACTGGACATTTTTGTATTCTGAAATGAGGCATAGAACTCGAAATAAGTTAGAAAATCAGTTTTGGAAATGTGTGAAGGAGGAAATAAAGGGTCTCTTCTTCATTTAGCATCATATGGGCTCAACAACATGAGTCTGGTTATTGGAATTGTCACTTCAATAAGAAAGTTCATTAAAGCATCTGCAATAGTTTCCTGTCTAGTGGCCATTCTTGGACCAGATGTCCCAGTAGGAAAATGACAAAGAAGCAAGAAATAAAAAGCAAAAGATATACTCATTTATAAATCAGACCAGCTGTAAGACTCAAAGAACCCCTGAGACCAGTGGAATGAGGAACATGAATTAAGAGCTCCCCATTTCCTCCTTCCCCTCTACCCTGAAAAATACACTTTGGAGTCTATTATGTCTTTCAGGGACAACTGGCTGACTTTTATCT
This sequence comes from Lepidothrix coronata, assembly GCF_001604755.1. Taxonomy (NCBI): domain Eukaryota; kingdom Metazoa; phylum Chordata; class Aves; order Passeriformes; family Pipridae; genus Lepidothrix; species Lepidothrix coronata. The sequence goes on along the minus strand of NW_016690278.1, from coordinate 1,634,980 downwards.
TTGGTTTTCTCCTTTTTTCTTCCTTGAAAACTTTGGATCGAAGTCATTGCTTATTTCCTTGCTGAAAGTTAAATTTTGGCTACAAGTAGGTCAGTTAAAGTTTCGTTGTCTCTTGGGTGACCATATCTGTGCAGATCTGTTAGAGCAGAGCTCATGGAACAGAATTATTTCTCCTGATTCATATTAAACAGACCTGGCAAATAATTCATGATACAAGGGGAAAGAGGAAGAAGAGAGCCTCTTAGGGGACAGTGGGAGAGGTAGGCCCCTGGATGCAGGAAAACAGACTTTAGGAAACAGGCCTGTTCCTAACAGTCCTTTGTGATGGTTGCCTTCCCACTTTGTCACATTGCTTGAGGTGACAAAGTACATAGATGTAATTAGCCCAATTATCCATTTCCCAGAGGGAAAGCCAGAACCAAGCTGCTCAGCCACAGCCTTGGTCTTTACTCAGGATAACCAAGTGTTTTCCCTGTCTCTGCTACTGACCCTCAGTCTATCACATCATCTCTTATCTTTTATCTGTCTGCTGACTTTGGGTTGTGTTACAGATATTTCTGAAATGGAAACAGTTTATTCTGCTGCCTCAGCACAGCTGTAGTTCTGTATGTGCAGCTCTTCTGCACATACTACTGTGCTCAAAAACCCAAGTAGATGTTAGGAAACATACAAATTGGAATAGGAAAACTATAGGGAAAATGTGATGCCTTCATGCAACGTGGTGATGTACTCCAGTACTCTGGAGTTCTGCCTCCTGCTTCATTTCACAGATAAAAAAACAGAGTAGAAAGGGAATCAGGAAAGATTTAAAGGAACAGCAGAGAGCTTGGAATAACTCTCAGGGTTTTTCCTGTGTGAAGAGATTGAAGCTGAAATATTTGGGGGACATAATGGGGAGGCTGGGTGGTTTTAAAAATGACCTTAAGAGGATACATAGGGGGTCCTGCTCTCTTTGTCTGCTGGTAAAAAGCAAGAATTTGCTCAGTACTATTGCTTGATGGACTAAAAAGCTGATCAAAGTCAATGTTGTTTTGGGTTTTTTTTTATATTACATGTAATTAAAATGTGGAGCTTTTTGCCACATAAAATTGGAGGCTGAAACCAGAACAATGTTTTGCCAGATTAGATTTCTGAGCATGGGATTGTCAGAAAAGCACTGGAACTGCTCTATGGAAGCTGTCAGAGAACCTGACTTTTCTTCTTGGAACTATTTGTGTGGTAATGGTACAAGCTGCAGTATCTGGCCAACTTCAAACCCTGCTCGAAAACAAGAACACAGGACAAGGTGATGGATAGGTGAAGAGGGAGATTGCACTGGCTCTGTCAAGAAAACATTGCAGCTGAGAGTGGTCAGCAGAAGGAAATGCTTTAGCTAAGGAACGAATGAAGTTTCTGCCTAATCTATCTGGCTCTCAGAAACCAGGCTTTCTGGGGTCCTTCAGGCCACTCAACAGCATCACGAGGCAAAAATGGCAACTTTCCAATGGCAGTCTGCCAGCTGCTTCCAGGCAGACAGGAATGCACCACAGTAGTGGAGACCGCTTTCACCTTCAGCCCCAAAGCACATGGGCAGGAGGACCTTCCAGCTCCGGTTGGTACCATGTTTGTCATACCACCAGAGAGGAGAAGGTCTTCTGAAGCTTGTAGGACAACTCGCTGAACAACAGAGAGATGTTACAGAGGTGAGAAACAACAGCAGATGTAGCACCAGTCCTCCCTACACACCTTTCTCCTGGGTCCATCTTTTGCTGCCAGGTGATGCTTGAGCCTCACAGGCTTGCCTTCCTCTGTTTCCAGCCCACCACCTTGTAAGTGCATACCCCAAGTAAAGGGGCAGCTAGGAGTAAGCAGTGGGACTGTGGCTAATGCACGGGCTGAGCTGGTAACTTGCTGTGGGAGCTGCATCCCACGGCTTCCAGAGAGCAGCCCAGGAGTTCACTTTTGGTTACTCCCTTCTACTCTCGTGGATCTCTGCAGGAAACACAGTTCTCTTTTGAAGATTATGTCCTGGCCCCAGACTGACAAAAATGCGTGGATTTCCTCCCCTCAACAGGTTCTGTGTGGATTCAGGATAGGAACAGATGTAGCTAGACTTTTGGCCTCCTGCAAAAAAAAAAAAAAAAAAAAAAAAAAAAAAAGGAAAAACACACAGCATGTAAAAACTTGAAACCTGATTCTTTACAGGTGGATTTGAATTAAAAATGCTCACTGTTTCCCTGCGCTACCAGACTGAGACCATCTGTAGCCCATATCAAACAGCCCATTTTAGATGCTGTAACAAGGGATTTCTTTTCTTTCAATATCATGCTCTTCTTGCTTGTGTTTTTTAAACAATTTATCGTATCAGTGGAGAAAACTTCCTGTATGTTTTGTTAAGTCAGAGAATGTATGATCCCAAAAAGTAAAGCAGAGAATCTATGAAGGACAAATTAAACATGATAAGTGATTAGTGACAAGATGACATGATTAGTGACAAGAAAATCTTGTCACTAAGTAAACAGGCTAAGGACAGTGGAAAACAGTGAGACAGAACCATAGGCAAAAGCAGGAGCTGAAACATCTTTTCCCTTACAAACCATATCTGCAAAGAAAAATCAATTGCATTTTTTTACTTTTCTCAATACTAAAAGACAGAGTAAATCTCACAAGGAAGTCAGTAACATTTTAGCTTTTGTTGAGGTACAACAATGCCCCCAAAGTAATCCCAGTGTACATTTGTGATTTTTGGTCTGCCTTGAAATTCATTGTCCCTTTCAGGGATTTTTTTTCCTTTAATAATACATCCCTACTCTTGAAGGGGGGGGGAAACAAAAAAAAAAACCAAACAAACACCAACACCAACCCAAAACAGTGATTGCACAGACACTTATATATGCCGAAGGAGATAGTTTCTGCCTCCAGCAGCCAGAAGAACTAGGACACTCAAACCACCCTGGTGCCAGTGTGTGACACACCACATCAGCACCAGAGTTCACACGCGAGGGCAAGCAAACCCTTTTCTTTCTTCATCCACCCTTCACCCCAGGGTTTTAAACTTTCCTAGATTTTTTTCTAGTCAGAGCCTTGGAAGACCAAAACAATCGGAAAATAAGACCTTGCACAACTATTTTGCTTCAGTGTTTTGGGACTGATATCAGAGACCAACTGTTTGCCCCATGTATTCTCTGTCACTGACTGGATTCCCTCTTAGTCGATGTGATGCTGCCCATGCTGAGGTCTTCCTCTTGCTCAGCAACAGGAGAGTGATGTCCAGCAGTTCATGAGCTGGTGGTTACCTGCAGCTGAACTGGGTATGTTGTGATTTCAGGAACAAAGGATACTTGAGCCTACAAGGTTTTGGAATCTGTTAATTTTTGCCTGTATTTCTGCCTGGTAGGTCTGGGGTGCTTAGAGAAGCTTGAGGCACTGGGCACTAGGCTCCTGCCCAGCTGGTGTTAACCACCTCTCTCTCTCTTTAAGGCGTTTTGTATATCCTATTTGGGGCAGACTGAAGCGCCTGAAATAAGATGATTTGTTCTCTCTCTTGGTAGCCCTTCATAGGCAGCCTGAAAAGTTACTGTCCTGGTTTAGAGGTGAAAGGACAGAAGAGCTGAACTCCCAGCATGCTATTGAAGAAGCCAGTTGGTTTCAGCACTCCTTAGAGCTGGTGGAGACATTCCCAGAATGTGATGTAGCAGGTGTACGGAGAGCACACCAGAATGCCACTAGTCCTTCCCTGTATATGGCCCTGTCTGCCTGAGACATCTGTTGCTGCTCTGCCTGTTGACCCATCCTTGAAGAAGCGTCAGGTGCAGACACATCGGTGTTTCTGTGGCAGCATCCTTGCACAAAGGTCTACTATGATGCATACAGAAACTGGCAGTCCTTTCCGTCTTTCTCCTGATGAGGGGCCTTAGCAAATCACGGAAAGATACCCATGGCAAGGGAGAGTACCTGTCATGTGTGTCTTCTTCTTCTGTGGTCTTGGTCAGCCAGGTTGAGAGGTCTAGCAAGGCTGGAAGAACAAGTTAGTAAGAGGAGGAGGAGGCAGCAGGGGGAGGCTCCAGAGCTATTCTGTAAGTCTGATTCCCTCGCAGGAGGGGCCAGGACCATCAATGCCTGTTCTCTGTGTGCCAAAGAGTGGATTTCACTCTGTTTGAATTTCCCTTCCACCACATCCTCATCCATATTTGTTCAGCACTTTGAGGGTTCCTCCACAGAGGCATACGAAAATAAGAAGGCAGGTGGAAGAAAGATACAGTTTCATCTGCTTCTGCTGCTTCCCCAGAGGAATGAGGTTTTCTCTTCCCAGCCACTTTTTCATCTGGTTTTAGCAGTACCACATGTGTCATGTATGGCAGCAAAATTTCCTCCTTCCCTTAAGACTCCAGTACCTTCAAAGAGAGCACACAGCCCAGAGTTTTAAGCAGTAGAGGAGATCAAGCCAGATTTCATGTAATCTGAAATAGGTGCGTGCAGTTACAAGGAGGGTTTTTGTGGGTTTGTTAACATGCTGGAAGAAGAAATCCTGATAGCAATCACAGCCTAAGCCTTTGGATACTCACAGGAACCTAAGAAAAGGCTCCTTTTTCCAATGTTTTAGGGAGTCTGGGTGTACTGATGCTGCAAATTGTCCCTTGTGTCTTTACTTCCCTGCACCTTCAGTGTCACCACAATGAGCTTGAAACTGCATAGAAATAAGAAGAATAAGAGAAAATAGAAGGGCTGTTAAGATGCTTCTCAGTGCAATTTTTAATGCAGTCTGATTTTCTTAAAGGACTGATGGGAGCAGTCTCAGTTAGTCCCGTTGGGTATTCAAGTGCTCAGTTGTCCAAATTCATCAATCAGCTTGGATATCCAAAACCAGTCCTTGATGTCAAGGGCCTGCAAGCCTTTGGCAAAGTGCCACCCATATCATAAGTCATTGGTCTTTCACTGAAAGGTGCCACCTATTCCTTCCACCATGAGAGATCTCTGCTGTGCATGAATGTCTGAAAAAAACTGTAGAACATTAATTAAACAGAAGTAATAAACACCTGCCAGGGCCTTTGATTTCAGTGAAAGCTGTTCATACGCAGCACTATGACAAAATGCACTATATGATATCATTATTTAATTGAAGAAATATTTAAGTACAGACAGAGTCAAGGGCAAAGCTGAATTCTGGAATATACTCTGAAAAATCTTGCCAAACTTTTTTTTTTTTTTTTTTTTTTGTGGTAGTGTACTGATTCTAAGGAAAGAGGGGATTGATGCAGACGCATGAGCAGGGAATTGGGAATTGCATGTGATTCCACGTGGTTAAATGTCCACCTGGAAGTGCAATCTTTCATTTTAAGAGAAGTTTTGCAAACATTATATTTAGTAGGCAGGAAACCAAACATTTCACTTTAAGCACTCCAAGAGACAAAAATAGCAGTCATACTCAAAGGATCTAAAGACCCGTAAGTCTTGGGATCCATAAGCACTTTTCTCTTTTCCTCTTCAGGGTTTGCTGACCCTTCAGATCAGAAATACTTAGAGTACTGAAGTCTGTTTTACATAATGGCTGCTGGATTAGTGGCTGAACATGCTTCTTAGAAAGTAAAAGAACATGATTGTGGATATACTGTAAATGGTCAGTGATATATTTTCTACCTATTCCTTCTTTTGTTTTACATAAGTATATTTTTGATAATTCTATGAGCAGATAATCTCTTGAAGTATTTAATTTACCTTGGACTCTCTCCCTCTTGCAACAGACCACTGCCAGAACATATACCACCAACAACTAAATTTCACTTGATTTTCTTGATCTGAGCCTTTGAAATCCCACCTTTTCTGAGGTCACTGTAAAATGATCATGGCTGACATGATCTGCACCCATGCATGTTTGCTCTAAGTGTTACTTCTATTGCCAGCTAGAAAAAAATTTTGCAAAAGGTGATCTCCTCAAAGAATTGTATTGTATCATAAACCGGGAGGGACTGAAGGAGTGTTACTGGGATGCAGCGTGTGGGCTGCAACGCGTGAAAGCACAGGCTGAACCAGCTCGTGATTTGATCAGACAGTAAAGTCAGCTCCACAGGTAGCTGGTGCATTGCTGGAACACACTGAGCTGAATGTGTTTTCGCAGGAAGGGCAGGAAGGATTGGCATGTCTGGAAAGTTTCCTTTCTTGACGAGCAGGGCTGAGTTACCACACAGTCAGAGGATGCTCCCACAGCTCTTCTGAGTGTAGCTTGGCACTGAATACAGCAGCACCAGGTGACATGAGTTTCTCTGGATCTTCTCACCCAAATCTGACTCCAGACAGGGCTTTTCAAGGCATTGGAGAGCCTCTGAGGTTGAGACCCAGGCCCATTGTCTCCCAGTAGATGTTCTTTGTACAGGTTTTGGGAATGGCATATGTGCATGTTGCATCAAGGCAGTGCTTTACGCAGGCTCACTGTGCTAGGTTTCACGTTAAGTTTAACCCTGAAGTTTAATTAAGTCTATTATTTAACAGACTAAGGAAGGAGGGTTCTTTCTTCAGCTTCCTTACCTCATTGCTGAAATTAGCTCAGGTAATTTCCTCACTTCTCTGGCCCTCTATTGCTTGGTAGTTTCTTCTCACAATGTGCCTGTCACTCTCTAGTAAAAATCCAGAAAGGCCTAGGTAAGTGCTAGGGAAAAGAAACCCACAGAAAAGCTGAATCTCCAATTTCAAATCCAAAGCAATAAGCTCTAATATGCCTTTTTTTTTTTTCTTCAGACTAAGTAGCTGAACTGAGGCTTTTCTTTGTGACCCTTTATTTAATACCAAGGGCATGTTCTGTATCAAGATATAACCAGACCTGTCTCCAGAGAGCAGTCAGTCTAGGAGAGGAGCCAGGCACACCAGAACATGCAGGGGATGCAATTACTGATGGGTCTGGTTACTGTGTCGAGCCTGCTCCCACACAAGAACCAGTGCCCAGCCTCTTTTTCTCGACCTGATTACTCACTTCTCCTGCTTGTCTGCCTGCCGGACAAACCTGCAGGTAAGGAAAGAGGACAGCCCCTGTTCAAGCTGGTTGCAGGGAAGTTACACCTTTGCCATCCCAGCGCATCACCAGCTGCTGCACACATCTGACCTGCAGGAGGGAAGGGCAGCATTTGTCAAGGTGTGGTGCTGCTGCAGCCCACAGACATCCCTTCTGCCCTTACACCTTAGGGCCAGCGCCATAAGGGCATGTGGTAGGGTAGGGAGAATAAAAAGGAACGGCTTCAGCTGGTGAAGAGGAGAGATGTGGGGATGACTAGAAGGAAAAATGTGACAAGAAACAAGGAGACAGACAGATTGGACTGCTGGTCTGACACAGCCTAGAAAAAACTGCTGGGTAGAGGGTGCAAGGATCTGAAAACAGAAAGGGTAAATGCTCTGCTCTATAGGTTCACTGCTGCAACAGTGAGAGCCAGACTTAGACTGCAGCTCTGTGTGGAGTCAGAAGTATCATTTTAGGCAGCCATAATTCTTTTTCGGCTTCTGGAAACAGTCTGGTTAGCAAATTTCAGACAACAATAAGGTCAGAGATGAAATCCCTGAAACTTGCTTTCTCCGATTTTATCTCAAAGTGATAACCTCTTCCATTCCTCTTTGCAATGGGACACACTCCCCTAGACCACACAGAATGTGTGTGAAAGATGGGAGGTAATGAATGGCATCCTGTTCTCGCTCGTTTGTAAAATGTGTCTGCTATTGACTTTGGGCCAAACACTGGTCTCAGTTACAAGACAAAGATTCCTAATTCCAGTACGAGTTCATACTGTTGCATTTAAACTCAGATTTTATGAAAAGATTGCTGATTTTTTAGGTACTTCCATTTTCAGACTCCCTCATTCAAGGCAGCTTCAGGGTGGATGAGCCCAGTTTCTCACGCTGGTCCAGCCAAAACCAGCAGTATGCTACAGCAAAATGCTTGTATCTTTTATTTTAGGAGAACCACTTTGTGGCTATCGCAACTACTGAGCAGTAAAATGAGTGAAAAAAAAATAAATAAAAGGATTTTTGGTGTTCAGACATAAGTAATGGTGTCCATGTCACAAACAGCATATACTGCACCCATCCCGTAGACATGCACAGGATATGCACTAGTCAAAAACTGCATGTGTTGACAATATGCCTAAAAGCTTTGTATAATTATTCATACGTTTATGAGACAGTCATCACTGCTATGTAGTTTTGTATTGTAGAGGTGTAAGACGGCATTATTGG
>NW_016690278.1:1618022-1626777 GCF_001604755.1 Lepidothrix coronata | reverse complement strand
CAAAGTTTTGGGGTTTTTTTTTTACCAGTTGTCATGCAATGTACTTCATTGTAATTTCGAGCAAATTCATAAACAAAACTAATTGTTTCCTTGCGGAGAAAACTATGACTGTCAGTCTTCCCATTCTTTTTCAAGGAAGTGTAAAAATAAACGTAGATCCCTCTATTTTTCCCAATTTTTTACTTTCAAATGCCTCTAAAAATATTAAACATCCTCCCTGATGTCTCCTTTTTCTCGAATGTTTTCCACGGATTTCTTCATGTTTTTCTTTTGCTTTGATTACTGGTTAGGAAATAAAACTTAGGAACTGAAAAATGTTCCTCGTGCTTTTGGAAGCACAAAATTGTTTAATATGTTCATCAGGCTTCTTGAACTTGTTTCTAGCTTTGTAAAATATAGGAAAGTTCTTTTAAATTTATTTTTTTCTAGCGTCATCTCTTAATGGATATCTCTTTGATACCCACATTTCTTCTGATCAGCATAAGTAATGAAGGGAAGATCATATTCCAGGGCAAATTTCTGCAAGACCACACAAAACTAACAGGTCAAAAACAGAAGAAAAAAAAAAAATTAAGCAAACTCATTTCATGTTATTCTTAGTTTAATTTCATTATGTGTGAATTCATTTTTCTGTTAATCAGTTCTTTAATCAGAGCTATCATCCACTGACTTAAACTTATCTTTCCCCACATGTGAATGTTTTAACCTATTTTTTGTTGTCATCCCTAGCTAAAAAGGAAAATTTTTAACTAGATGCTCAAATTCAGGCATTTTCATGCCAGCTCTGTCTCAAACTATTTAATCTGAGTAGTTGGTCTTAAACTTTAGAATCATTAAAGAAAACTGCTCTAAGGACCACTCTTCATTGGTGCATGTAAATAAAAGCAGAGAAATCATGCAAAAATGACAGAGAGGAGGACTCCCTCTCTCTCTCTCTCTCTCTCTCTCTCTGTGTCTCTCACAGTGGCATCAGTTTCTCATTTCATTCAGGTCATAAGAGACTCTGGCAGATAAATTCTCCTGGCCTGTTTGCCCTTTTGTCTCAAAGCAGACTCCTTGCACAGTAAAATGCAATTTCATCCTACTCAGTGGGTTTCATAAAGGCCATGGAAATTAATGGCATACAGAGGTCATATCTACAGCACTGTGAGAGTAAAAGATTGCACAAGCCCTGTAACTTAGCTCACCACTGGCATGTTACCAACAAAAGACTTCCATTGCTTCCATGATATGGCCGCTGCTGGTAACAAAATGCATGGCTTCGATGGAATGAAGCAATGTTGAGTAAAGGGAGGAAGACAACAGTGTCTGCCACAGCACTATCTGTGTCCTGCTGACCAAGGTTAAGTAAGGCAGACAGCTGACATGGGCCTCTGATACAACAGGAAAGTTGAAAAAGACATGAAGTCAGCTTTGCTTGGCTGTAAGAGAATACCCTGAAGAAAGAAAAATCATTCTGTTTTGCCCTGAAATAATCAAACTTTGACTTGCCTTCATTGACCTTGAAGTGTTTTCCAGTGAGGAAATGCATCCTGTGAAAGGCGGGAGCAGTTTAGGCTAGAATTGATGTCCTTACTTAGTGAGGTCTTTGTGCCAGGAAGCTTGCTGAGTTTCTGGAGGTGCAGGTTGGTAAGGAAGGCTACAGGAGAGGGCTGTGAGCAGAGAGAGAAGAGGCATCACTCTCTGCAAGCAGCCCCCAGAGCTCTGAGGTGCAGCCTCACACCAACAGCTTTGTCTCTGGCAGCACAGAGTTGCGGTGCTGTCTGGGCACACCACGGGGCTGCCACACACACCAGGCTGGCATCCAAATCCTTTCCCCCACACACTTCTCAACCCTGGAAGAAATGACCAGTTACTACTTTTGTCCTGTGAAAAGGCTGAACCTTCTCTCAATGTTTTTGAGGGTCAAAAAAATGGATCATTACTAAAGCCTTCATCACAGGCAGGTAATTTGCTCCTTGCAGTTCAGTCTGCAAAGGTATTTTGGTACAGCAGCCAAGGATCCTTTGTAAGCAACATTTAGAGGCACTTTGCCTCTCAAGTGGATTGATTATTTTTCAGACTATGGTAAAGTGCTGTTGCAGTGTTACTAGCACACGAGGCAGACAGAATCCCTGCAACATTTGGGTTCTTTCTTCAAGCCACATTTTAGCTTTCACTTGAAAGGAAAAAGGGAAAGTCTAACAATACAAGATAAGCTCAAAGGCTTATCAACAAAACAATAAAAACAGTAAGTGAATGATTTTTTTATATTCTGCTGTTCTAAACTAAACTCAGGTTTTTGAAGATTTGACTCAAGGTTTTTAAACTCAGACTATTGATCTTCTTGTTTTAGCTCATAGTAGAAGACAATATTTTTAAATAAATAAGTGCTAAGCCTACATTTTCCATATCCTCAGGAGAGCTCCACTGACGCCTCTATCAAGCATTTTCCTAAGATGTTGGACCTGAACACTTGTTAGCTTCCCCTTTAACTGGTTTGTGCAAAATTTCTGTCCTGTCCTGGAGACTTTCAGGAATTTCTCCTGTTCCTAACCATCAGGCTTTTCCAGTATCACCAGTGCTTTCCTTCTGCACCCCTCTAGTTGTTTCTCATCTCATTGCAGACCAGCACCCTTACAGCTTATCCCCTCTTCCCTCCCACTCACCCTAAAAGTTCCCATCCCCGGGCGGCAACTGTGTGCTGCTTTCAGTAAATCCATTGTTCACACACCCACTTCAAATGTTGTCCACTGCCTGGGGGCTCCCTGCACGCCATGCCTCTTAATTTTACTTGAGATATTCTCTCTTGCAGAAGAAGCTACAAAAAATATTGGCTGCCACCATCAAGAGTTTCATGCTGGTTTTTTGTGCCCCAATCTCTTCATACCTCTGTTTCTTGCCCTTTACAGGGCCTGTGAACTCTTCACATTTCTTACTCTTGTTCTCCTCTGTCTTACTACACAACAGCATCCTAGCTCTGTTTACAGTAACAGAAATAATAAATCACAGAACCATAGAATCATAAGATGGTTTGGGTTGGAAGAGACCATAAATATCAACTTGGTACAACCCCCCTGCCATTCGCAGGGACATCTTTCGCTGGGTCAGCTTGCTCAGAGCTCCATCCAATCTGGCCTTGAATACCTACAGGGATGGGGCATCCACAGCCTCTCTGGGCAACCTGTTCTGGTGCCTCCCACCCTCACAGCAAAGAACTTCCTCCTAACACATAATCTAAACCTACTCTCTTTTAGTTTAAATCTGTTCCCTCTTGTCCTCCTAGTCCCTCCCTAGCTTTCTTGTAGGCTCCCTTCAGGTACTGGCAGGACACAATTAGGTCATCCTGAAGCCTTCCCTTTTCCAGGCTGAACCCAGTTCTCTCAGCCTTTCCTTGTACAAGAGGAGCTCCATACCAGCAAAGAGTCTCTTTTAAGGCTGAAGAGCAAGGACTAAGGATAGCACTGCCTTAGGAAATTGGTTCATTTTGGAAAGGCAGCTACCATGTGTAAACAGGGTTCTTTTTTTGGTCATGTGGCTACGTGCACTGTTGCCATATCTCCTCCCTTAGCTGAACAAAAATCTTTGCTTTCTGTAGAAAGTACATAAGTTCATGTGGACTGCATGTTCTCCTTCACTCTGAGACTGTCTCTTGCAAAATGACACGCTACGATCAGGCTGTTGAATCAAAATTTTCTTCTTCCTGCGGATCCATCCCTTCTGCAGGTCTGAATCTGGATGAATACATGAGTATGCAAGTGATTCCATTAACACAGCGATTGCCTGGGATCTGATTTTTGACAGATTTATAACCAGATTGTAGAAATTAACTGCTGGAGGAAATGTGCCATTTATTCTCAACAAGAACACATTTTGTTTTTCCACATAGTTGTTACTAGACTTCCTTTAGAGGCTAGAAAAATAACCTTATGCTTTTTTTAATGTATTTCTTTTAAAGTGAAAAAAACTTCAATCTTTTTATAGACGTTTAAAAACTGTCTGGCACAGTGACATGTTTATTGCATAGTCCTCTCTGATGTTTCTTGAGAACAGGTACTGATTAAATGGCAGTTACTGTATCAGCATATTAAAATAAAACTTCACTGTGGAAATAGCATCTGAATAAAATCAGGTTAGCAGGTGAAAATAAGGTGTGAGAACAAAGAGTGCCTTTCATAGAAGGAAAGTAGTGCTTTCTATTGCAATAATCATACTTCTGTTCATTTTTACAAAACCAAGTTGATAGCAGATACAAGGGGCAGCACTCCATTCCCTTTTGCAGTGACCTGGGAAGCTTTGCCACAGAGCTTTTTTGGTGAGCTCAACGTGAACTACTGCACATCTTTTAATGCAGATGGTGGAAGAAGTCGCAGGATTGAGGGCAGGGGAGGGAGAGCAGTCTCACAGGACTGGCTCTGGGCATAAGGACTGTCTCCTCTGCGCTCACAGCTGCTGCGTGCAGCAGTTTGCAGAGGTCCAGGCAGGGGTTCACTGAGGACACACTGAGCTGGTGCCTGCTGGTGTAACACCTCCTGACGCATCACGCAATCCTTTGAAGCCTACTGGAGTCAGTCCCACCAGGATTACAGTTAACAGCAGGAAAAAAAAATTCTTTCAGGCTAGGCAACCTGAAATCTTTCTGCTTTGCCCCACTAATCATGTTTTCTAGGGCATTCTTGTTTGTCTTTTTACTGTCACCAGTATGTTTTCCCTGAGTGCCACTTCATACACACTCATTTTCAAGCAGCACTATAAAGAGTGACGATTTCGTACCTCCAGGCAGGAAATTAGGGAGGGAAATGAGAAAAGACTCCCTTGCTACAGAAAGCTCACTCTTTGATAGGAATTCTAAGTGCTTTGACAGTTTGCAATGAAAGGACTCTGCTTAGAGTCCAAACACCTAATAATGTCCCTCTACACTGCTCTCCTCTGGAGAGAGAAATTCTAAGCAGGGAAGTGGTACCTCTGTGTTTTTTCAGAAATAATGGGTCCCATGGCTGTGCTGGTGGATAGGAGAGTGAAAATTTCCCTGTATACCTACCAGGAGAGGGTTTTTCTCCACAGTCTCAGTGAACAGGACAGGAGACTGGATCCTCTAACAGAGCCTGCATAAGAGACCCAGTAGCTCTATCTAACAGTTTCTCTTACTGTTTTCCAAGGGGATTGGTGCATTTCAAGTTAAGGAATAAGTTTTAACAGCAAGAGAATAAGACTGTGTCCTTTCCTACCAGTTATATTTCAAAATTAATTTTTAATGGTACAATAAATAAAAGAAAAAAGTAAAAAGAAAAAAAAAAAAAGGTAAAAAGTCCAAGACCTTGGAAGTCTCTCATGGAATACAAACACCCAAGTAAACTAGTGAATAAATTCAGGCTTCAGTGCATTAGAAAGGAAGCTGTCTTTGATAAGCATTCTTGTTCTTCACTTATCTTCGTACCTGCCAGTCCTTTTGGGAACCCTTTCTTGTAATCCTTTCTTATCATAGATATCAAGGAGATACTTGGCAACCTGTGAGCCACCCTTTGTGTTTTCTGAGAGAACTTGCCTTTACTGTATCTTTGACTTAGAAAAGAAGGCATATTTCTGTACTAGTCTGTGTCAAAGTGTGTCAAAAGAGCTGCCATCACATGGGAAGAGCTAATCTCTGCTACCCTGCTCTTCCCCACCACCCAGGAACCTCAGGCTGATTAAAGAGATTGAGCTCCAATGGCCTCAGGGTCAGAACATCCCTTTCATGCCTCAGGTTTCCAGTGGCTTCTTCTCATAGCCACCTCCAGGAAGAAGAAGGTCACCGGGAAAGCAACAGATCGTCTTCTGTGCTTTGGGGATGGGGGCGTGGGGAGGGAGCACATCCTTAATGTCTGTGAAGATGTGCTTCAAAATCAATGAAAGCTTCTTTCATTATGGAATTAGTAACCTATTTGTGTTTTTCACTGCAGAGTATGCAATAAGAAACAGATTAATGGGTGCCTAGGAATCCTGGACTGGACATTTAGAATTATTCAGGGAAAGGTTGCAGACACAGGCCCCTCTTGCAGACTTAGTTAATGTGAGGTATTTCAGTGGGCAAGCCTTGCTTTCAACAAGGCTAGACACTTCAGGCACTGTGCTGAAATCCATTCTGCTTCAGAAAAACTTTTTAAAGACACCAGGGAAAAACATGGAAGTGAATGTGGCTATAAAATAAGCAGGTACTTGAGTGCAATCTTGAATTTGTGTGGGCTTATTTGTTCTCTTTTGGGTATATTCTTGCTGAAATGCTTTCCTGAAGTAGGGTTCATGACAAGGATTATCATGTTGAATTTATATGAAACATCATTTGTAGTAGAAAGCTTGCATGCTTTCTTTCATAACCTGCTAAATAGTCTCTACTATCCCTGCATCTCTGTGAGCAGCTAGGACTAAAAAAGGAGAAAGATTTTGCGCTTACCTGCAGAAGTATAATTGGATACTTGGAATCATAAAGAAAAATCCTTTGAGGAAAGAGGAACAAGAACAGATTTTGACTGATTATATTATAATGGAATGAATTTATTTCAGTACTCAGTGTGATAAGAAAATAGTTATGTCAGTATCACTACATGCCCATCAGGGCAAACTTGATGGTACCAGGTAGAATATGTAATACAATCCTCTGCCACAGTAACTTTCAGGAGCAAGACAACTCTTCTACTTGAGCTGAGCCTAACTGCAGGTAATCAGACCTAGAGTTTTCTATCATTACTTAATTTAGTAATTTTATGTGGATTACAGCACTGGTGAACTAAATTATCAACCCTTGCAGAAAGCATCAGATGTGGGTTAGAGAAGAGAAAAAAATCCAGATTTTCCATGCTAAGGCAGGGAAAGCACTGTTAGTACAGCTGTACTTGCTGCCTCACTCCTGAGGGGGCTTATTGCCATGCCAAATCTGCAGTTGGATTTGAGTAGCTGTCAGGGCCTTAGGATAGTGTAAGGATTCTCTCTGGAGAGTTTCTTGAAGGACAGCAGTCTCTCTTCATAATCCTCATCGTCTTTGTTTGTTCGGCCTTTCAGTTCTGTCAAGTTTCTTTTTTCTCCTCTTTTTAAGAGAAAAGTCTTCTTGAGTTAAAACTATTGACTATGGTTGCGTTGCTTGCCCTATGGTGAAATGATGCTGTTTGCATTAGGGTGCTCCCCACACTGCCTTGCAGAACTGGGATGTTTGCAACTGGAGAAAAGAACCCAGTGCTTCACTGTCTCAAGCCCTGTCCTCCTGACAGCTGTAAGGTTTCCCTTTAGGTCCCATCAGTCACCTCTCTAGGCTGTAGTGCAACCACAGATGGTTTCAAAAGTGCCTTTCTCATTGACTAGCAGGGTCATAACACCAGTGGGAAAACCTGACCTACCCAGTGATTTGGTTCAGTCATTTCTCTTGAGGTTGATACCTATGCCTTGGCATAGAGAAGAAGGTGGCTTCTCACCTGTTCAACAGCTGTTTTCTCTTCTGTGTGTGATGGCTTAGGAGTAGGACAGAGAGAGGAGGAACTGGACTATCTGGGCAGCTCCTGATTTGCGAAGCTCCCCTTCCTCTTTCAGTCTCCTTTACAGTTTCGAGGGTCTCCTCTGCACCTGCACTGGTGGTCATAAGCCTGAAGAGACCTTTCAGAGCTCTGTGGAGGAGCTGTGAGATACACAGGAGTAAGGGTGCCCGTGATGGAGCTCCTTTCAACAAATGCATTATGTGTTGTTTTGCACGGGCTTTGCCCATTACAAGTTTCCAGCCCAATGAGTTATGTACCTTACCTTGCTGTACTGCACCATGGAAAAGAGTGGGGTGTGGCCTCTGAAGCAAAGTGAGCCAGGAAGCCTTTCCTACAGTTTATTTGGCCACTCAGGTCTTTCCACATGATGGGATGTTCTCCAGTACAGCAAAGGACTACACACTGGATAACTTTCAATGTATCTTGATAGTTGCTTTCAGATCCTTATCTGCTGTCTGCTTTAATCTAGGGTCTTCAAGTTTTCAGACCCTCACACTCATTCCTGGTATTTTCAAGGTTGTTTCAGAGTCCCTCAGTAGTAAAAGCACTTCCTCTTCTGTCTGTCTGTTTAGCATTCCTGAGCTTAGACCTGTTTTTCCTGCACTGGTTCAATCTGTGCATATTTCCTCTGCATCTCCTTTCTTCTTTTCTTCTCCTGTCCCTCCCCACAACACACACGTTTTTCTTCCTAGGACCCTCTGATCTGTCATTCCCTTGTGTTTTTTCATTCACATCTCCCTTCACCAGGTGGGGAATGCTTTCTAAAGGCTCTTGCAGACCTTTTGCTCATGCTTGTCACACAACCCTCAAGTGAAAGCTGACATCTCTCATGGCAGTGAAAAAGTATGCCTTGCCTCACAAGCTCAGTTTCAATCACGTCTTTCCCTTCACTTGAATTCTTCCACAGCCCACGTTTTCCATCCTTTTTCTGAAAACTTCGTTCCGCAAGCAGTAATTGCATTTCCTCGCTGACAGCCTGCGGGCTGTGTGTGTCTGCGCCCATCTTTTCTGCACCCCAAACTGAAAGGAAGCAAACAAAAACTGTTCCTGGTCAGCCGTGTTTAGCATGTGTCACCTCTTGACCCTCTGTGGTGAGCCAGATGCTGTGCAGGTCCCGCAGACTCGCGCCTGCCAACTGGGTCAGTCTGCTGGCCTATCGGGGAGGAAGTGATCGGGTGGTGCAGCAAGCTGAAGTGTCTGTGCTTTGTTTTTCTTTTCTTTCTTTTTTTTTTTTTTTTTTTTTTTCTTTTTACTTTTTTTTTTTTTTTTTTTTT